>NC_082724.1:43906954-44176189 GCF_030144855.1 Hypanus sabinus | reverse complement strand
GACCGTCCACGCTGAGGGTCTGAGTTACAGGCAGAGACCGACCACGCTGAGGGTCTGAGTTACAGAGAGAGACCGACCACGCTGAGGGTCTGAGTAACAGGGAGAGACCGACCACGCTGAGGGTCTGAGTTACAGGGAGAGACCGCCCGCTGAGGGTCTGAGTTACAGGAGAGACTGACCACGCTGAGGGTCTGAGTTACAGAGAGAGACCGGCCACGCTGAGGGTCTGAGTTACAGGGAGAGACTGTCCACGCTGAGGGTCTGAGTTACAGGGGGGGAGACCGACCACGCTGAGGGTCTGAGTTACAGAGAGAGACCGACCACGCTGATGGTCTGAGTTACAGAGAGAGACCGGCCACGCTGAGGGTCTGAGTTACAGAGAGAGACCGACCACGCTGAGGGTCTGAGTTACAGAGAGAGACGACCACGCTGAGGGTCTGAATTACAGGGAGAGACCGACCACGCTGAGGGGTCTGAATTACAGGGAGAGACCGACCACGCTGAGGGTCTGAGTTACAGAGAGAGACCGACCATGCTGAGGGTCTGAGTTACAGGGAGAGACCGACCACGCTGAGGGTCTGAGTTACAGGGAGAGACCGACCACGCTGAGTGTCTGAGTTACAGAGAGAGACTGTCCACGCTGAGGGTCTGAGTTACAGAGAGAGACCGACCACGCTGAGGGTCTGAGTTACAGAGAGGAGACCGACCACGCTGAGGGTCTGAGTTACAGGGAGTGACTGACCACGCTGAGGGTCTGAGTTACAGGGGGAGACCGACCACGCTGAGGGTCTGTTACTGGGAGAGACCGACCACGCTGAGGGTCTGTTACAGGGAGAGACCGACCACGCTGAGGGTCTGAGTTACAGGGAGAGACCGACCACGCCTGAGGGTCTGTTACAGGGAGAGACCGACCACGCTGAGGGTCTGTTACAGGGAGAGACCGACCACGCTGAGGGTCTGAGTTACAGGGGAGAGACCGACCACGCTGAGGGTCTGAGTTACAGGGAGAGACCGACCACGCTGAGGGTCTGAGTTACAGGGGGAGACCGACCACGCTGAGGGTCTGAGTTACAGGGAGAGACTGTCCACGCTGAGGGTCTGAGTTACAGAGAGAGACCGACCACGCTGATGGTCTGATTTACAGGGAGGGACCGACCACGCTGAGGGGTCTGTTACAGGGGGAGACCGACCACGCTGAGGGTCTGAGTTACAGGGAGAGACCGACCACGCTGAGGGTCTGAGTTACAGGGAGAGACCGACCACGCTGAGGGTCCTGAGTTACAGGAAGACACCGACCACGCTGAGGATCTGAGTTACAGGGAGAGACCGACCACGCTGAGGGTCTGAGTTACAGGAGAGACCGACCACGCTGAGGATCTGAGTTACAGGGAGAGACCGACCACGCTGAGTGACTGAGTTACAGGGAGAGACTGACCACGCTGAGGGTCTGAGTTACAGGGAGAGACTGACCACGCTGAGGGTCTGAGTTACAGAGAGAGACCGACCACGCTGAGGGACTGAGTTACAGGGAGAGACTGACCACGCTGAGGGACTGAGTTACAGGGGAGAGACCGAACACGCTGAGGGTCAGTTACAGGAGAGACTGACCACGCTGTGGGTCTGAGTTACAGGGAGTGACCGACCACGCTGAGGGTCTGATTTACAGGGAGAGACCGACCACGCTGAGGGTCTGAGTTACAGAGAGAGACCGACCACGCTGAGTGTCTGAGTTACAGAGAGAGACTGTCCACGCTGAGGGTCTGAGTTACAGAGAGAGACCGACCACGCTGAGGGTCTGAGTTACAGAGAGAGACCGACCACGCTGAGGGTCTGAGTTACAGGGAGAGACCGGCCACGCTGAGGGTCTGAGTTACAGGGGAGTGACTGACCACGCTGAGGGTCTGAGTTACAGGGGGGAGACCGACCACGCTGAGGGTCTGTTACAGGGAGAGACCGACCACGCTGAGGGGTCTGTTACAGGGAGAGACCGACCACGCTGAGGGTCTGAGTTACAGGGGGAGACCGACCACGCTGAGGGTCTGAGTTACAGGGAGAGACCGACCACGCTGAGGGTCTGTTACAGGGAGAGACCGACCACGCTGAGGGTCTGTTACAGGGAGAGACGACCACGCTGAGGGTCTGAGTTACAGGGAGAGACCGACCACGCTGAGGGTCTGTTAGAGGGAGAGACCGACCACGCTGAGGGTCTGTTACAGGGAGAGACCGACCACGCTGAGGGTCTGAGTTACAGGAGAGACCGACCACGCTGAGGGTCTGTTACAAGGAGAGACCGACCACGCTGAGGGTCTGTTACAGGGAGAGACCGGACCACGCTGAGGGTCTGAGTTACGGGGGAGACCGACCACGCTGAGGGTCTGAGTTACAGGGAGATACCGACCACGCTGAGGGTCTGAGTTACAGGGAGAGACCGACCACGCTGAGGGTCTGTTACAGAGAGAGACCGGCCAAGCTGAGGGTCTGAGTTACAGAGAGAGACCGACCACGCTGAGGGTCTGAGTTACAGAGAGAGACCGGCCAAGCTGAGGGGTCTGAGTTACAGGGAGAGACCGACCACGCTGAGGGTCTGAGTTACAGAGAGAGACCGGCCACGCTGAGGGTCTGAGTTACAGGGAGAGACCGACCACGCTGAGGGTCTGAGTTACAGGGAGAGACCGACCACGCTGAGGGTCTGAGTTACAGGGAGAGACCGACCACGCTGAGGGTCTGAGTTACAGGGAGAGACCGACCACGCTGAGGGGTCTGAGTTACAGGGAGAGACCGACCACGCTGAGGGACTGAGTTACAGGGAGAGACCGACCACGCTGAGGGTCTGAGTTTACAGGAGAGACCGACCACGCTGAGGGTCTGAGTTACAGGGAGAGACTGACCACGCTGAGGGTCTGAGTTACAGGAGAGACGAGACCACGCTGAGGGTCTGAGTTACAGAGAGAGACTGACCACGCTGAGGGTCTGAGTTACAGGGAGAGACTGACCACGCTGAGGGTCTGAGTTACAGAGAGAGACCGACCACGCTGAGGGTCTGAGTTACAGAGAGACACTGACCACGCTGAGGGTCTGAGTTACAGGGAGAGACTGACCACGCTGAGGGTCTGAGTTACAGGGAGAGACTGACCACGCTGAGGGTCTGAGTTACAGAGAGAGACGGCCACGCTGAGGGTCTGAGTTACAGAGAGAGACCGGCCACGCTGAGGGTCTGAGTTACAGAGAGAGACCTGCCACGCTGAGGGTCTGAGTTACAGGGAGAGACCGACCACGCTGAGGGTCTGAGTTACAGGGAGAGACCGACCACGCTGAGGGTCTGAGTTACAGGGATAGACCGACCACGCTGAGGGTCTGAGTTACAGGGAGAGACCGACCACGCTGAGGGACTGAGTTACAGGGAGAGACCGACCACGCTGAGGGTCTGAGTTACAGGGAGAGACCGACCACGCTGAGGGTCTGAGTTACAGGGAGAGACCGACCACGCTGAGGGACTGAGTTACAGGGAGGAGACCGACCACGCTGAGGGGTCTGATTTACAGGGAGGGACCGACCACGCTGAGGGTCTGTTACAGAGAGAGACCGACCACGCGGGAGGGTCAGTTACAGGGAGAGACCGACCACGCTGAGGGTCTGAGTTACAGGGGGAGACCGACCACGCTGAGGGTCTGAGTTACAGGGAGAGACTGTCCACGCTGAGGGTTCTGAGTTACAGGCAGAGACTGACCACCGCTGAGGGTCTGAGTTACAGAGAGAGACCGACCACGCTGAGGGTCTGAGTTACAGGGAGAGACCGACCACGCTGAGGGTCTGTTACAGAGAGAGACCGGCCACGCTGAGGGTCTGAGTTACAGGGAGAGACCGTCCACGCTGAGGGTCTGAGTTACAGGCAGAGACCGTCCACGCTGAGGGTCTGAGTTACAGGCAGAGACCGACCACGCTGAGGGTCTGAGTTACAGAGAGAGACCGACACGCTGAGGGTCTGAGTAACAGGGAGAGACCGACCACGCTGAGGGTCTGAGTTACAGGGAGAGACCGGCCACGCTGAGGGTCTGAGTTACAGGGAGAGACTGACCACGCTGAGGGTCTGAGTTACAGAGAGAGACCGGCCACGCTGAGGGTCTGAGTTACAGGGAGAGACTGTCCACGCTGAGGGTCTGAGTTACAGGGGAGACCGACCACGCTGAGGGTCTGAGTTACAGAGAGAGACGACCACGCTGATGGTCTGAGTTACAGAGAGAGACCGGCCACGCTGAGGGTCTGAGTTACAGAGAGAGACCGACCACGCTGAGGGTCTGAGTTACAGAGAGAGACCGACCACGCTGAGGGGTCTGAATTACAGGGAGAGACCGACCACGCTGAGGGTCTGAATTACAGGGAGAGACCGACCACGCTGAGGGTCTGAGTTACAGAGAGAGACCGACCATGCTGAGGGTCTGAGTTACAGGGAGAGACCGACCACGCTGAGGTCTGAGTTACAGGAGAGACCGACCACGCTGAGTGTCTGAGTTACAGAGAGAGGACTGTCCACGCTGAGGGTCTGAGTTACAGAGAGAGACCGACCACGCTGAGGGTCTGAGTTACAGAGAGAGACCGACCACGCTGAGGGTCTGAGTTACAGGGAGTGACTGACCACGCTGAGGGTCTGAGTTACAGGGGGAGACCGACCACGCTGAGGGTCTGTTACTGGGAGAGACCGACCACGCTGAGGGTCTGTTACAGGGAGAGACCGACCACGCTGAGGGTCTGAGTTACAGGGAGAGACCGACCACGCTGAGGGTCTGTTACAGGGAGAGACCGACCACGCTGAGGGTCTGTTACAGGGAGAGACCGACCACGCTGAGGGTCTGAGTTACAGGGAGAGACCGACCACGCTGAGGGTCTGAGTTACAGGGAGAGACCGACCACGCTGAGGGTCTGAGTTACAGGGGGAGACCGACCACGCTGAGGGTCTGAGTTACAGGGAGAGACTGTCCACGCTGAGGGTCTGAGTTACAGAGAGAGACCGACCACGCTGATGGTCTGATTTACAGGGAGGGACCGACCACGCTGAGGGTCTGTTACAGGGGGAGACCGACCACGCTGAGGGTCTGAGTTACAGGGAGAGACCGACCACGCTGAGGGTCTGAGTTACAGGGAGAGACCGACCACGCTGAGGGTCTGAGTTACAGGAAGACACCGACCACGCTGAGGATCTGAGTTACAGGGAGAGACCGACCACGCTGAGGGTCTGAGTTACAGGGAGAGACCGACCACGCTGAGGATCTGAGTTACAGGGAGAGACCGACCACGCTGAGTGACTGAGTTACAGGGAGAGACTGACCACGCTGAGGGTCTGAGTTACAGGGAGAGACTGACCACGCTGAGGGTCTGAGTTACAGAGAGAGACCGACCACGCTGAGGGACTGAGTTACAGGGAGAGACTGACCACGCTGAGGGACTGAGTTACAGGGAGAGACCGAACACGCTGAGGGTCAGTTACAGGGAGAGACTGACCACGCTGTGGGTCTGAGTTACAGGGAGTGACCGACCACGCTGAGGGTCTGATTTACAGGGAGAGACCGACCACGCTGAGGGTCTGAGTTACAGAGAGAGACCGACCACGCTGAGTGTCTGAGTTACAGAGAGAGACTGTCCACGCTGAGGGTCTGAGTTACAGAGAGAGACCGACCACGCTGAGGGTCTGAGTTACAGAGAGAGACCGACCACGCTGAGGGTCTGAGTTACAGGGAGAGACCGGCCACGCTGAGGGTCTGAGTTACAGGGAGTGACTGACCACGCTGAGGGTCTGAGTTACAGGGGGAGACCGACCACGCTGAGGGTCTGTTACAGGGAGAGACCGACCACGCTGAGGGTCTGTTACAGGGAGAGACCGACCACGCTGAGGGTCTGAGTTACAGGGGGAGACCGACCACGCTGAGGGTCTGAGTTACAGGGAGAGACCGACCACGCTGAGGGTCTGTTACAGGGAGAGACCGACCACGCTGAGGGTCTGTTACAGGGAGAGACCGACCACGCTGAGGGTCTGAGTTACAGGGAGAGACCGACCACGCTGAGGGTCTGTTAGAGGGAGAGACCGACCACGCTGAGGGTCTGTTACAGGGAGAGACCGACCACGCTGAGGGTCTGAGTTACAGGGAGAGACCGACCACGCTGAGGGTCTGTTACAAGGAGAGACCGACCACGCTGAGGGTCTGTTACAGGGAGAGACCGACCACGCTGAGGGTCTGAGTTACGGGGGAGACCGACCACGCTGAGGGTCTGAGTTACAGGGAGATACCGACCACGCTGAGGGTCTGAGTTACAGGGAGAGACCGACCACGCTGAGGGTCTGTTACAGAGAGAGACCGGCCAAGCTGAGGGTCTGAGTTACAGAGAGAGACCGACCACGCTGAGGGTCTGAGTTACAGAGAGAGACCGGCCAAGCTGAGGGTCTGAGTTACAGGGAGAGACCGACCACGCTGAGGGTCTGAGTTACAGAGAGAGACCGGCCACGCTGAGGGTCTGAGTTACAGGGAGAGACCGACCACGCTGAGGGTCTGAGTTACAGGGAGAGACCGACCACGCTGAGGGTCTGAGTTACAGGGAGAGACCGACCACGCTGAGGGTCTGAGTTACAGGGAGAGACCGACCACGCTGAGGGTCTGAGTTACAGGGAGAGACCGACCACGCTGAGGGACTGAGTTACAGGGAGAGACCGACCACGCTGAGGGTCTGAGTTACAGGGAGAGACCGACCACGCTGAGGGTCTGAGTTACAGGGAGAGACTGACCACGCTGAGGGTCTGAGTTACAGGGAGAGACCGACCACGCTGAGGGTCTGAGTTACAGAGAGAGACTGACCACGCTGAGGGTCTGAGTTACAGGGAGAGACTGACCACGCTGAGGGTCTGAGTTACAGAGAGAGACCGACCACGCTGAGGGTCTGAGTTACAGAGAGACACTGACCACGCTGAGGGTCTGAGTTACAGGGAGAGACTGACCACGCTGAGGGTCTGAGTTACAGGGAGAGACTGACCACGCTGAGGGTCTGAGTTACAGAGAGAGACCGACCACGCTGAGGGTCTGAGTTACAGGGAGAGACTGACCACGCTGAGGGACTGAGTTACAGGGAGAGACCGACCACGCTGAGGGTCTGTTACAGAGAGAGACCGACCACGCTGAGGGTCAGTTACAGGGAGAGACCGATCACGCTGAGGGTCTGAGTTACAGAGAGAGACCGAACACGCTGAGGATCTGATTTACAGGGAGGGACCGACCACGCTGAGGATCTGAGTTACAGGGAGAGACCGACCACGCTGAGGGTCAGTTACAGGGAGAGACCGACCACGCTGAGGGACTGAGTTACAGGGAGAGACTGACCACGCTGAGGGTCTGAGTTACAGGGAGAGACAGACCACGCTGAGGGTCTGAGTTACAGGGAGAGACCGACCACGCTGAGGGTCTGAGTTACAGAGAGAGACCGACCACGCTGAGGGTCTGAGTTACAGGGAGTGACCGACCACGCTGAGGGTCAGTTACAGGGAGAGACCGACCACGCTGAGGGTCTGAGTTACAGAGAGAGACCGACCACGCTGAGGGTCTGATTTACAGGGAGGGACCGACCACGCTGAGGGACTGAGTTACAGGGGGAGATCCACCACGCTGAGGGTCTGAGTTACAGAGAGAGACCGACCACGCTGAGGGTCTGAGTTACAGAGAGAGACCGGCCACGCTGAGGGTCTGAGTTACAGAGAGAGACCGGCCACGCTGAGGGTCTGAGTTACAGAGAGAGACCGGCCACGCTGAGGGTCTGAGTTACAGGGAGAGACCGACCACGCTGAGGGTCTGAGTTACAGGGAGAGACCGACCACGCTGAGGGTCTGAGTTACAGGGATAGACCGACCACGCTGAGGGTCTGAGTTACAGGGAGAGACCGACCACGCTGAGGGACTGAGTTACAGGGAGAGACCGACCACGCTGAGGGTCTGAGTTACAGGGAGAGACCGACCACGCTGAGGGTCTGAGTTACAGGGAGAGACCGACCACGCTGAGGGACTGAGTTACAGGGAGAGACCGACCACGCTGAGGGTCTGATTTACAGGGAGGGACCGACCACGCTGAGGGTCTGTTACAGAGAGAGACCGACCACGCTGAGGGTCAGTTACAGGGAGAGACCGACCACGCTGAGGGTCTGAGTTACAGGGGGAGACCGACCACGCTGAGGGTCTGAGTTACAGGGAGAGACTGTCCACGCTGAGGGTCTGAGTTACAGGCAGAGACTGACCACGCTGAGGGTCTGAGTTACAGAGAGAGACCGACCACGCTGAGGGTCTGAGTTACAGAGAGAGACCGACCACGCTGAGGGTCTGTTACAGAGAGAGACCGGCCACGCTGAGGGTCTGAGTTACAGGGAGAGACCGTCCACGCTGAGGGTCTGAGTTACAGGCAGAGACCGTCCACGCTGAGGGTCTGAGTTACAGGCAGAGACCGACCACGCTGAGGGTCTGAGTTACAGAGAGAGACCGACCACGCTGAGGGTCTGAGTAACAGGGAGAGACCGACCACGCTGAGGGTCTGAGTTACAGGGGGAGACCGACCACGCTGAGGGTCTGAGTTACAGAGAGAGACCGACCACGCTGATGGTCTGAGTTACAGAGAGAGACCGGCCACGCTGAGGGTCTGAGTTACAGAGAGAGACCGACCACGCTGAGGGTCTGAGTTACAGAGAGAGACCGACCACGCTGAGGGTCTGAATTACAGGGAGAGACCGACCACGCTGAGGGTCTGAATTACAGGGAGAGACCGACCACGCTGAGGGTCTGAGTTACAGAGAGAGACCGACCACGCTGAGGGTCTGAGTTACAGGGAGAGACCGACCACGCTGAGGGTCTGAGTTACAGGGAGAGACCGACCACGCTGAGTGTCTGAGTTACAGAGAGAGACTGTCCACGCTGAGGGTCTGAGTTACAGAGAGAGACCGACCACGCTGAGGGTCTGAGTTACAGAGAGAGACCGACCACGCTGAGGGTCTGAGTTACAGGGAGTGACTGACCACGCTGAGGGTCTGAGTTACAGGGGGAGACCGACCACGCTGAGGGTCTGTTACAGAGAGAGACCGACCACGCTGAGGGTCTGAGTTACAGAGAGAGACCGGCCACGCTGAGGGTCTGAGTTACAGGGAGTGACTGACCACGCTGAGGGTCTGAGTTACAGGGGGAGACCGACCACGCTGAGGGTCTGTTACTGGGAGAGACCGACCACGCTGAGGGTCTGTTACAGGGAGAGACCGACCACGCTGAGGGTCTGAGTTACAGGGAGAGACCGACCACGCTGAGGGTCTGTTACAGGGAGAGACCGACCACGCTGAGGGTCTGTTA
Source organism: Hypanus sabinus (assembly GCF_030144855.1). Lineage (NCBI taxonomy): Eukaryota > Metazoa > Chordata > Chondrichthyes > Myliobatiformes > Dasyatidae > Hypanus > Hypanus sabinus. Next base: position 44,166,831 of record NC_082724.1, on the reverse strand, counting down.
CAGGGAGAGACCGACCACGCTGAGGGTCTGAGTTACAGGGAGAGACCGACCACGCTGAGGGTCTGAGTTACAGGGGGAGACCGACCACGCTGAGAGTCTGAGTTACAGGGAGAGACTGTCCACGCTGAGGGTCTGAGTTACAGAGAGAGACCGACCACGCTGATGGTCTGATTTACAGGGAGGGACCGACCACGCTGAGGGTCTGTTACAGGGGGAGACCGACCACGCTGAGGGTCTGAGTTACAGGGAGAGACCGACCACGCTGAGGGTCTGAGTTACAGGGAGAGACCGACCACGCTGAGGGTCTGAGTTACAGGAAGACACCGACCACGCTGAGGATCTGAGTTACAGGGAGAGACCGACCACGCTGAGGGTCTGAGTTACAGGGAGAGACCGACCACGCTGAGGATCTGAGTTACAGGGAGAGACCGACCACGCTGAGTGACTGAGTTACAGAGAGAGACTGTCCACGCTGAGGGTCTGAGTTACAGGGGGAGACCGACCACACTGAGGGTCTGAGTTACAAGGAGGGACTGACCACGCTGAGGGTCTGAGTTACAGGGAGAGACCGACCACGCTGAGTGTCTGAGTTACAGAGAGAGACTGTCCACGCTGAGGGTCTGAGTTACAGGGGGAGACCGACCACACTGAGGGTCTGAGTTACAGGGAGAGACCGGCCACGCTGAGGGTCTGAGTTACAGGGAGAGACTGACCACGCTGAGGGTCTGAGTTACAGGGGGAGACCGACCACGCTGAGGGTCTGAGTTACAGGGAGAGACCGACCACGCTGAGGGTCTGTTACAGGGAGAGACCGACCACGCTGAGGGTCTGTTACAGGGAGAGACCGACCACGCTGAGGGTCTGAGTTACAGGGGGAGACCGACCACGCTGAGGGTCTGAGTTACAGGGAGAGACTGACCACGCTGAGGGTCTGTTACAGGGAGAGACCGACCACGCTGAGGGTCTGAGTTACAGGGAGAGACCGACCACGCTGAGGGTCTGAGTTACAGGGAGAGACCGACCACGCTGAGGGTCTGAGTTACAGGTAGAGACCGGCCACGCTGAGGGTCTGAGTTATAGAGAGAGACCGGCCAAGCTGAGGGTCTGAGTTACAGAGAGAGACCGACCACGCTGAGGGTCTGAGTTACAGGGAGAGACCGACCACGCTGAGGATCTGAGTTACAGAGAGAGACCGACCACGCTGAGGGTCTGAGTTACAGGGAGAGACCGACCACGCTGAGTATCCGAGTTACAGAGAGAGACCGACCACGCTGAGGGTCTGAGTTACAGAGAGAGACCGACCACGCTGAGTATCCGAGTTACAGAGAGAGACCGACCACGCTGAGGGACTGAGTTACAGGGAGAGACCGGCCACGCTGAGTATCCGAGTTACAGGGGGAGACCTACCACCCTGAGGGTCTGAGTTACAGAGAGAGACCGACCACGCTGAGTATCCGAGTTACAGAGAGAGACCGACCACGCTGAGGGACTGAGTTACAGGGAGAGACCGGCCACGCTGAGGGTCTGAGTTACAGGGAGGGACCGACCACGCTGAGGGTCTGAGTTACAGGGGGAGACCGACCACGCTGAGGGTCTGAGTTACAGAGAGAGACCGACCACGCTGAGGGTCTGAGTTACAGAGAGAGACCGACCACGCTGAGGGTCTGAGTTACAGGGGGAGACCGACCACGCTGAGGGTCTGATTTACAGGGAGGGACCGACCACGCTGAGGGTCTGAGTTACAGGGAGAGACAGACCACGCTGAGGATCTGAGTTACAGGGAGAGACTGACCACGCTGAGGGTCTGAGTTACAGAGAGAGACCGGCCACGCTGAGAGTCTGAGTTACAGGGAGAGACCGATCACGCTGAGGGTCTGAGTTACAGGGAGGGACCGACCACACTGATGATCCGAGTTACAGGGAGAGACCGACCACGCTGAGGGTCTGAGTTACAGGGAGGGACTGACCACACTGAGGGTCTGAGTTACAGGGAGAGACCGACCACGCTGAGGGTCTGAGTTACAGAGAGAGACCGACCACGCTGAGGGTCTGAGTTACAGAGAGAGACCGACCACGCTGAGGGTCTGAGTTACAGGGAGGGACCGACCACGCTGAGGGTCTGTTACAGAGAGAGACCGACCACGCTGATGGTCTGAGTTACAGGGAGAGACCGACCACGCTGAGGGTCTGAGTTACAGAGAGAGACCGACCACGCTGAGGGTCTGAGTTACAGGGAGGGACCGACCACGCTGAGGGTCTGTTACAGAGAGAGACCGACCACACTGAGGGTCTGAGTTACAGAGAGAGACCGACCACGCTGAGGGTCTGAGTTACAGAGAGAGACCGGCCACGCTGAGGGTCTGAGTTACTGGGAGAGACCGTCCACGCTGAAGGTCTGAGTTACAGGGAGGGACCGACCACCCTGAGGGTCTGTTACAGAGAGAGACCGACCACGCTGAGGGTCTGAGTTACTGGGAGAGACCGACCACGCTGAGGGTCTGAGTTACAGGGAGAGACCGACCACGCTGAGGATCTGAGTTACAGGGAGAGACTGACCACGCTGAGGGTCTGAGTTACAGGGAGGGACCGACCACGCTGAGGGTCTGTTACAGGGAGAGACCGACCACGCTGAGGGTCTGATTTACAGGGAGGGACCGACCACGCTGAGGGTCTGTTACAGAGAGAGACAGACCACGCTGAGGGTCTGAGTTACAGGGAGAGACCGACCACGCTGAGGGTCTGAGTTACAGAGAGAGACCGACCACGCTGAGGATCCGAGTTACAGGGAGAGACCGACCACGCTGAGGGTCTGAGTTACAGGGAGAGACCGACCACGCTGAGGGTCTGATTTACAGGGAGAGACCGGCCACGCTGAGGGTCTGAGTTACAGGGAGAGACTGACCACGCTGAGGGTCTGAGTTACAGGGAGAGACTGACCACGCTGAGGGTCTGAGTTACAGGGAGAGACCGACCACGCTGAGGGTCTGAGTTACAGGGAGAGACCGACCACGCTGAGGGTCTGAGTTACAGAGAGAGACCGACCACGCTGAGGGTCTGAGTTACAGGCAGAGACCGACCACGCTGAGGGTCTGATTTACAGGGAGGGACCGACCACGCTGAGGGTCTGTTACAGAGAGAGACCGACCACGCTGAGGGTCTGAGTTACAGAGAGAGACCGACCACGCTGAGGGTCTGAGTTACAGGGAGAGACCGACCACGCTGAGGGTCTGAGTTACAGAGAGAGACCGACCACGCTGAGGATCCGAGTTACAGGGAGAGACCGACCACGCTGAGGGTCTGAGTTACAGGGAGAGACCGACCACGCTGAGGGTCTGAGTTACAGAGAGAGACCGACCACGCTGAGGGTCTGAGTTACAGGGAGAGACTGACCACGCTGAGGGTCTGAGTTACAGGGAGAGACTGACCACGCTGAGGGTCTGAGTTACAGAGAGAGACCGACCACGCTGAGGGTCTGAGTTACAGGGAGAGACTGACCACGCTGAGGGACTGAGTTACAGGGAGAGACCGACCACGCTGAGGGTCTGTTACAGAGAGAGACCGACCACGCTGAGGGTCAGTTACAGGGAGAGACCGATCACGCTGAGGGTCTGAGTTACAGAGAGAGACCGAACACGCTGAGGATCTGATTTACAGGGAGGGACCGACCACGCTGAGGATCTGAGTTACAGGGAGAGACCGACCACGCTGAGGGTCAGTTACAGGGAGAGACCGACCACGCTGAGGGACTGAGTTACAGGGAGAGACTGACCACGCTGAGGGTCTGAGTTACAGGGAGAGACAGACCACGCTGAGGGTCTGAGTTACAGGGAGAGACCGACCACGCTGAGGGTCTGAGTTACAGAGAGAGACCGACCACGCTGAGGGTCTGAGTTACAGGGAGTGACCGACCACGCTGAGGGTCAGTTACAGGGAGAGACCGACCACGCTGAGGGTCTGAGTTACAGAGAGAGACCGACCACGCTGAGGGTCTGATTTACAGGGAGGGACCGACCACGCTGAGGGACTGAGTTACAGGGGGAGATCCACCACGCTGAGGGTCTGAGTTACAGAGAGAGACCGACCACGCTGAGGGTCTGAGTTACAGAGAGAGACCGGCCACGCTGAGGGTCTGAGTTACAGAGAGAGACCGGCCACGCTGAGGGTCTGAGTTACAGAGAGAGACCGGCCACGCTGAGGGTCTGAGTTACAGGGAGAGACCGACCACGCTGAGGGTCTGAGTTACAGGGAGAGACCGACCACGCTGAGGGTCTGAGTTACAGGGATAGACCGACCACGCTGAGGGTCTGAGTTACAGCGAGAGACCGACCACGCTGAGGGACTGAGTTACAGGGAGAGACCGACCACGCTGAGGGTCTGAGTTACAGGGAGAGACCGACCACGCTGAGGGTCTGAGTTACAGGGAGAGACCGACCACGCTGAGGGACTGAGTTACAGGGAGAGACCGACCACGCTGAGGGTCTGATTTACAGGGAGGGACCGACCACGCTGAGGGTCTGTTACAGAGAGAGACCGACCACGCTGAGGGTCAGTTACAGGGAGAGACCGACCACGCTGAGGGTCTGAGTTACAGGGGGAGACCGACCACGCTGAGGGTCTGAGTTACAGGGAGAGACTGTCCACGCTGAGGGTCTGAGTTACAGGCAGAGACTGACCACGCTGAGGGTCTGAGTTACAGAGAGAGACCGACCACGCTGAGGGTCTGAGTTACAGGGAGAGACCGACCACGCTGAGGGTCTGTTACAGAGAGAGACCGGCCACGCTGAGGGTCTGAGTTACAGGGAGAGACCGTCCACGCTGAGGGTCTGAGTTACAGGCAGAGACCGTCCACGCTGAGGGTCTGAGTTACAGGCAGAGACCGACCACGCTGAGGGTCTGAGTTACAGAGAGAGACCGACCACGCTGAGGGTCTGAGTAACAGGGAGAGACCGACCACGCTGAGGGTCTGAGTTACAGGGGGAGACCGACCACGCTGAGGGTCTGAGTTACAGAGAGAGACCGACCACGCTGATGGTCTGAGTTACAGAGAGAGACCGGCCACGCTGAGGGTCTGAGTTACAGAGAGAGACCGACCACGCTGAGGGTCTGAGTTACAGAGAGAGACCGACCACGCTGAGGGTCTGAATTACAGGGAGAGACCGACCACGCTGAGGGTCTGAATTACAGGGAGAGACCGACCACGCTGAGGGTCTGAGTTACAGAGAGAGACCGACCACGCTGAGGGTCTGAGTTACAGGGAGAGACCGACCACGCTGAGGGTCTGAGTTACAGGGAGAGACCGACCACGCTGAGTGTCTGAGTTACAGAGAGAGACTGTCCACGCTGAGGGTCTGAGTTACAGAGAGAGACCGACCACGCTGAGGGTCTGAGTTACAGAGAGAGACCGACCACGCTGAGGGTCTGAGTTACAGGGAGTGACTGACCACGCTGAGGGTCTGAGTTACAGGGGGAGACCGACCACGCTGAGGGTCTGTTACAGAGAGAGACCGACCACGCTGAGGGTCTGAGTTACAGAGAGAGACCGGCCACGCTGAGGGTCTGAGTTACAGGGAGTGACTGACCACGCTGAGGGTCTGAGTTACAGGGGGAGACCGACCACGCTGAGGGTCTGTTACTGGGAGAGACCGACCACGCTGAGGGTCTGTTACAGGGAGAGACCGACCACGCTGAGGGTCTGAGTTACAGGGAGAGACCGACCACGCTGAGGGTCTGTTACAGGGAGAGACCGACCACGCTGAGGGTCTGTTACAGGGAGAGACCGACCACGCTGAGGGTCTGAGTTACAGGGAGAGACCGACCACGCTGAGGGTCTGAGTTACAGGGAGAGACCGACCACGCTGAGGGTCTGAGTTACAGGGGGAGACCGACCACGCTGAGGATCTGAGTTACAGGGAGAGACCGACCACGCTGAGGGTCTGAGTTACAGAGAGAGACCGACCACGCTGATGGTCTGATTTACAGGGAGAGACCGACCACGCTGAGTGACTGAGTTACAGAGAGAGACTGTCCACGCTGAGGGTCTGAGTTACAGGGGGAGACCGACCACACTGAGGGTCTGAGTTACAAGGAGGGACTGACCACGCTGAGGGTCTGAGTTACAGGGAGAGACCGACCACGCTGAGTGTCTGAGTTACAGAGAGAGACTGTCCACGCTGAGGGTCTGAGTTACAGGGGGAGACCGACCACACTGAGGGTCTGAGTTACAGGGAGAGACCGGCCACGCTGAGGGTCTGAGTTACAGGGAGAGACCGGCCACGCTGAGGGTCTGTTACAGGGAGAGACCGACCACGCTGAGGGTCTGTTACAGGGAGAGACCGACCACGCTGAGGGTCTGAGTTACAGGGGGAGACCGACCACGCTGAGGGTCTGAGTTACAGGGAGAGACTGACCACGCTGAGGGTCTGTTACAGGGAGAGACCGACCACGCTGAGGGTCTGAGTTACAGGGAGAGACCGACCACGCTGAGGGTCTGAGTTACAGGGAGAGACCGACCACGCTGAGGGTCTGAGTTACAGGTAGAGACCGGCCACGCTGAGGGTCTGAGTTATAGAGAGAGACCGGCCAAGCTGAGGGTCTGAGTTACAGAGAGAGACCGACCACGCTGAGGGTCTGAGTTACAGGGAGAGACCGACCACGCTGAGGATCTGAGTTACAGAGAGAGACCGACCACGCTGAGTATCCGAGTTACAGAGAGAGACCGACCACGCTGAGGGTCTGAGTTACAGAGAGAGACCGACCACGCTGAGTATCCGAGTTACAGAGAGAGACCGACCACGCTGAGGGACTGAGTTACAGGGAGAGACCGGCCACGCTGAGTATCCGAGTTACAGGGGGAGACCTACCACCCTGAGGGTCTGAGTTACAGAGAGAGACCGACCACGCTGAGTATCCGAGTTACAGAGAGAGACCGACCACGCTGAGGGACTGAGTTACAGGGAGAGACCGGCCACGCTGATGGTCTGAGTTACAGGGAGGGACCGACCACGCTGAGGGTCTGAGTTACAGGGGGAGACCGACCACGCTGAGGGTCTGAGTTACAGAGAGAGACCGGCCACGCTGAGAGTCTGAGTTACAGGGAGAGACCGATCACGCTGAGGGTCTGAGTTACAGGGAGGGACCGACCACACTGATGATCCGAGTTACAGGGAGAGACCGACCACGCTGAGGGTCTGAGTTACAGGGAGGGACTGACCACACTGAGGGTCTGAGTTACAGGGAGAGACCGACCACGCTGAGGGTCTGAGTTACAGAGAGAGACCGACCACGCTGAGGGTCTGAGTTACAGAGAGAGACCGACCACGCTGAGGGTCTGAGTTACAGGGAGGGACCGACCACGCTGAGGGTCTGTTACAGAGAGAGACCGACCACGCTGATGGTCTGAGTTACAGGGAGAGACCGACCACGCTGAGGGTCTGAGTTACAGAGAGAGACCGACCACGCTGAGGGTCTGAGTTACAGGGAGGGACCGACCACGCTGAGGGTCTGTTACAGAGAGAGACCGACCACACTGAGGGTCTGAGTTACAGAGAGAGACCGACCACGCTGAGGGTCTGAGTTACAGAGAGAGACCGGCCACGCTGAGGGTCTGAGTTACTGGGAGAGACCGTCCACGCTGAAGGTCTGAGTTACAGGGAGGGACCGACCACCCTGAGGGTCTGTTACAGAGAGAGACCGACCACGCTGAGGGTCTGAGTTACTGGGAGAGACCGACCACGCTGAGGGTCTGAGTTACAGGGAGAGACCGACCACGCTGAGGATCTGAGTTACAGGGAGAGACTGACCACGCTGAGGGTCTGAGTTACAGGGAGGGACCGACCACGCTGAGGGTCTGTTACAGGGAGAGACCGACCACGCTGAGGGTCTGATTTACAGGGAGGGACCGACCACGCTGAGGGTCTGTTACAGAGAGAGACAGACCACGCTGAGGGTCTGAGTTACAGGGAGAGACCGACCACGCTGAGGGTCTGAGTTACAGAGAGAGACCGACCACGCTGAGGATCCGAGTTACAGGGAGAGACCGACCACGCTGAGGGTCTGAGTTACAGGGAGAGACCGACCACTCTGAGGGTCTGATTTACAGGGAGAGACCGGCCACGCTGAGGGTCTGAGTTACAGGGAGAGACTGACCACGCTGAGGGTCTGAGTTACAGGGAGAGACTGACCACGCTGAGGGTCTGAGTTACAGGGAGAGACCGACCACGCTGAGGGTCTGAGTTACAGGGAGAGACCGACCACGCTGAGGGTCTGAGTTACAGAGAGAGACCGACCACGCTGAGGGTCTGAGTTACAGGCAGAGACCGACCACGCTGAGGGTCTGATTTACAGGGAGGGACCGACCACGCTGAGGGTCTGTTACAGAGAGAGACCGACCACGCTGAGGGTCTGAGTTACAGAGAGAGACCGACCACGCTGAGGGTCTGAGTTACAGGGAGAGACCGACCACGCTGAGGGTCTGAGTTACAGAGAGAGACCGACCACGCTGAGGATCCGAGTTACAGGGAGAGACCGACCACGCTGAGGGTCTGAGTTACAGGGAGAGACCGACCACGCTGAGGGTCTGAGTTACAGAGAGAGACCGACCACGCTGAGGGTCTGAGTTACTGGGAGAGACCGACCACGCTGAGGGTCTGAGTTACAGGGAGAGACCGACCACGCTGAGGATCTGAGTTACAGGGAGAGACTGACCACGCTGAGGGTCTGAGTTACAGGGAGGGACCGACCACGCTGAGGGTCTGTTACAGGGAGAGACCGACCACGCTGAGGGTCTGATTTACAGGGAGGGACCGACCACGCTGAGGGTCTGTTACAGAGAGAGACAGACCACGCTGAGGGTCTGAGTTACAGGGAGAGACCGACCACGCTGAGGGTCTGAGTTACAGAGAGAGACCGACCACGCTGAGGATCCGAGTTACAGGGAGAGACCGACCACGCTGAGGGTCTGAGTTACAGGGAGAGACCGACCACGCTGAGGGTCTGATTTACAGGGAGAGACCGGCCACGCTGAGGGTCTGAGTTACAGGGAGAGACTGACCACGCTGAGGGTCTGAGTTACAGGGAGAGACTGACCACGCTGAGGGTCTGAGTTACAGGGAGAGACCGACCACGCTGAGGGTCTGAGTTACAGGGAGAGACCGACCACGCTGAGGGTCTGAGTTACAGAGAGAGACCGACCACGCTGAGGGTCTGAGTTACAGGCAGAGACCGACCACGCTGAGGGTCTGATTTACAGGGAGGGACCGACCACGCTGAGGGTCTGTTACAGAGAGAGACCGACCACGCTGAGGGTCTGAGTTACAGAGAGAGACCGACCACGCTGAGGGTCTGAGTTACAGGGAGAGACCGACCACGCTGAGGGTCTGAGTTACAGAGAGAGACCGACCACGCTGAGGATCCGAGTTACAGGGAAGACCGGCCACGCTGAGGGTCTGAGTTACAGGGAGAGACCGACCACGCTGAGGGTCTGATTTACAGGGAGAGACCGGCCACGCTGAGGGACTGAGTTACAGAGAGAGACCGTCCACGCTGAGGGTCTGAGTTACAGGGAGAGACCGACCACGCTGAGGGTCTGAGTTACAGGGAGAGACTGACCACGCTGAGGGTCTGAGTTACAGGGAGGGACCGACCACGCTGAGGGTCTGTTACAGGGAGAGACCGACCACGCTGAGGGTCTGATTTACAGGGAGGGACCGACCACGCTGAGGGTCTGTTACAGAGAGAGACCGACCACGCTGAGGGTCTGAGTTACAGGGAGAGACCGACCACGCTGAGGGTCTGAGTTACAGAGAGAGACCGACCACGCTGAGGGTCTGAGTTACAGAGAGAGACCGACCACGCTGAGGGTCTGAGTTACAGAGAGAGACCGACCACGCTGAGGGTCTGAGTTACAGGGAGGGACCGACCACGCTGAGGGTCTGTTACAGAGAGAGACCGACCACGCTGAGGGTCTGAGTTACAGGGAGAGACCGACCACGCTGAGGGTCTGAGTTACAGAGAGAGACCGACCACGCTGAGGGTCTGAGTTACAGAGAGAGACCGACCACGCTGAGGGTCTGAGTTACTGGGAGAGACCGTCCACGCTGAGGGTCTGAGTTACAGGGAGGGACCGACCACGCTGAGGGTCTGTTACAGAGAGAGACCGACCACACTGAGGGTCTGAGTTACAGAGAGAGACCGACCACGCTGAGAGTCTGAGTTACAGAGAGAGACCGGCCACGCTGAGGGTCTGAGTTACTGGGAGAGACCTTCCACGCTGAGGGTCTGAGTTACAGGGAGGGACCGACCACGCTGAGGGTCTGTTACAGAGAGAGACCGACCACGCTGAGGGTCTGAGTTACTGGGAGAGACCGACCACGCTGAGGGTCTGAGTTACAGGGAGAGACCGACCACGCTGAGGGTCTTTTACAGGGAGAGACTGACCACGCTGAGGGTCTGAGTTACAGGGAGGGACCGACCACGCTGAGGGTCAGTTACAGGGAGAGACCGGCCACGCTGAGGGTCTGAGTTACAGGGAGAGACCGACCACGCTGAGGGTCTGAGTTACAGGGAGAGACCGACCACGCTGAGGGTCTGAGTTACAGGGAGAGACCGACCACGCTGAGGGTCTGAGTTACAGAGAGAGACCGACCACGCTGAGGATCCGAGTTACAGGGAGGGACCGACCACGCTGAGGGTCTGTTACAGAGAGAGACCGACCACACTGAGGGTCTGAGTTACAGAGAGAGACCGACCACGCTGAGGGTCTGAGTTACAGAGAGAGACCGGCCACGCTGAGGGTCTGAGTTACTGGGAGAGACCTTCCACGCTGAGGGTCTGAGTTACAGGGAGGGACCGACCACGCTGAGGGTCTGTTACAGAGAGAGACCGACCACGCTGAGGGTCTGAGTTACTGGGAGAGACCGACCACGCTGAGGGTCTGAGTTACAGGGAGAGACCGACCACGCTGAGGGTCTTTTACAGGGAGAGACTGACCACGCTGAGGATCTGAGTTACAGGGAGAGACTGACCACGCTGAGGGTCTGAGTTACAGGGAGGGACCGACCACGCTGAGGGTCTGTTACAGGGAGAGACCGACCACGCTGAGGGTCTGATTTACAGGGAGGGACCGACCACGCTGAGGGTCTGTTACAGAGAGAGACAGACCACTCTGAGGGTCTGAGTTACAGGGAGAGACCGACCACGCTGAGGGTCTGAGTTACAGAGAGAGACCGACCACGCTGAGGATCCGAGTTACAGGGAGAGACCGACCACGCTGAGGGTCTGAGTTACAGGGAGAGACCGACCACGCTGAGGGTCTGAGTTACAGGGAGAGACCGACCACGCTGAGGGTCTGATTTACAGGGAGAGACCGGCCACGCTGAGGGTCTGAGTTACAGAGAGAGACCGACCACGCTGAGGGTCTGAGTTACAGGGAGAGACCGACCACGCTGAGGGTCTGAGTTACAGAGAGAGACCGACCACGCTGAGGGTCTGAGTTACAGAGAGAGACCGACCACGCTGAGGGTCTGATTTACAGGGAGGGACCGACCACGCTGAGGGTCTGTTACAGAGAGAGACCGACCACGCTGAGGGTCTGAGTTACAGAGAGAGACCTACCACGCTGAGGGTCTGAGTTACAGGGAGAGACCGACCACGCTGAGGGTCTGAGTTACAGGGAGAGACCGACCACGCTGAGGGTCTGAGTTACAGGGAGAGACCGACCACGCTGAGGATCCGAGTTACAGGGAGAGACCGACCACGCTGAGGGTCTGAGTTACAGGGAGAGACCGACCACGCTGAGGGTCTGAGTTACAGGGAGAGACCGACCACGCTGAGGGTCTGAGTTACAGGGAGAGACTGACCACGCTGAGGGACTGAGTTACAGAGAGAGACCGTCCACGCTGAGGGTCTGAGTTACAGGGAGAGACTGACCACGCTGAGGGTCTGAGTTACAGGGAGAGACCGACCACGCTGTGGGTCTGATTTACAGAGAGAGACCGACCACGCTGAGGGTCTGATTTACAGAGAGAGACCGACCACGCTGAGGGTCTGAGTTACAGGGAGAGACCGACCACGCTGAGGGTCTGAGTTACAGGGAGAGACCGACCACGCTGAGGGTCTGAGTTACAGGGAGAGACCGACCACGCTGAGGGTCTGAGTTACAGGGAGAGACCGACCACGCTGAGGGTCTGAGTTACAGAGAGAGACCGACCACGCTGAGGGTCTGAGTTACAGGCAGAGACCGACCACGCTGAGGGTCTGATTTACAGGGAGGGACCGACCACGCTGAGGGTCTGTTACAGAGATAGACCGACCACGCTGAGGGTCAGTTACAGGGAGAGACCGACCACGCTGAGGGTCTGAGTTACAGAGAGAGACCGACCACGCTGAGGGACTGAGTTACAGGGAGGGACCGACCACGCTGAGGGTCTGAGTTACAGGGAGAGACCGACCACGCTGAGTATCCGAGTTACAGAGAGAGACCGACCACGCTGAGGGTCTGAGTTACAGAGAGAGACCGACCACGCTGAGGGTCTGAGTTACAGGGAGAGACCGACCACGCTGAGGGTCTGAGTTACAGGGAGAGACCGTCCACGCTGAGGGTCTGAGTTACAGGGGGAGACCGACCACGCTGAGGGTCTGAGTTACAGGGAGAGACCGACCACGCTGTGGGTCTGTTACTGGGAGAGACTGGCCATGATGGATCTTTATTTCCTTGTCAGAACACTCGAGCAGGGATCCAATCACTGATCCAGTACTGTGCACACAGTCATAATTGATTAACAAATCCGGAGGTGAAAATTTCGTCGGCGTCAATGCTCAGGCAGAGATCAAAACATCCAGAGAAATCCAAAAAGCGGAATCAGGAAACAGTGCTGTAAAGCGTTGTGCTAACCACCACGTTACTGTGCCACCCTTGATTCTAGATTAGTAAGGATATCAAAAGTTACAGGAAAATGTCAGGAGAATTGGGTTGAAAAGGAGAATAAATCAGCCAGGATCGAATAGTGGAGCAGACTTGATGGGTCCAATGTCCTACTTCTGCTCCTATCTCTTATGATCTTATGTAGTTACAGGCAGATAAGCAGGCTAACACTCCTGTTTAAGTCTCATTTTGAAAAGTGGCATTCTAATTCAGCAGTTTTTGGAAATGCCATCTTACATTGTGTGCACGTTTCTGCAGTGAGTGCATGATCTCTGATTGAAAGGCAAAAGTACTACACTGAGCTATGACTGGTATATTATAATGCCAAGCCTTTGAGCACTAGTTTAATGTTAGGTACAACAGAATTTGTACGAGCAAGAGTGCAGATTTCCAACTAATGCAAATCAGACTTAAAACCTGATTTCCGTAGGAATATATTTCTTTAATTCTATCTGCACTGTCATTGTTATTGTAACCCATGTTCACCTTTAATGTTCGTAGGTGTCATCTTCCATTGAACAGAAAAAAAATACTTAAAACATAAACTGGTACCCTCAATAAACTCAGATTAACATTATTGATCCATTCTCCAATTAGCCTCATGACTACAAATAACTTTTCTTTTAGTAAGGTCTATTTCTGTTTTTGAACATTAGTAGCAGTGCTGGGTTATCTGTTTATTGAAAAACAATGCCAAAAAAGGTATGATGCTTTCTCCAAATTTATAAAGCTGTGAGTCATCAATATTTAAGTATGTATTTCCTATCTAGTATAAAATATTGCATGCTAAAATTTTTAATTTTATGTTAACATTAGCACTTTTTTCTCCCGAATTAGCACTCTTGACAAATGTTAGAAGTGATCTTAGAATAGAAAATGTTGTTAATATTTTATTTCAATCTGTATTCAAGAGACTTTTCACAAAGCACATATAGATTTTTATAAATAAAAAGCTCTCTAATTTGCTGGGCAATGCATAATATGTGACCAGTTTCATAAAACAATAATATCTCTATTGATTTCTCCAGCTTTGTCTTGTGCTGGCTGTTGTTCTGCAGACTTGACAGATATTTTAATTTGTGTGCTTACCAATGAGGGTAATGTGCAAGAGTTAAATTACCAGCCTAGTGATCCAACAGTTTGAATCCAAGTCCTCTCAAGGCAGTTGCAGAAGCTGAATAACATGACATTTTGAAAACATGCAATATTGATGACCATGACACAACTGGATGAACATTAATTAAAAGCCATCTGATCACTCAAATTCTCAGTAGAGAAAAATGTCATATCCCGAGTCTGGATGGCTGATATTTGATTACAGACCCCACAATAAATGTCCTAGCAACCCACTCCATGCTGGGGAATTGAGGATTCTGGTCTTGTTGTGGATGCCTGTATTCCCAAATATGAATATATACTGTAACTAAACATGAAGAAAATATTTCTATAAAACAATCAAAGGTGATTTATATTTATCTATGGATTGTTGGAATAATGAAATACATAGTTGTATTCCACTTGAAAAAATTATGTACAATCTAAGAAATGAATATGATATATTTTTGAAAATTTGGCTCCCATACTTACAAAAGATAGGATTAAATATATAGGTCCTCTGAAGATAAAATTATAAAGTAATTAGGGAAAGTAAAAATAAATATTAAAATTTTGAACTCCTTGGAGCATGTGGGGATCCTCCGATATCCAGGCAATCTTTCTCTTCTTTTTTTTCTTTCTTTAGATAAGGGTTAAGGGGGGGGAGGGTTAATATTATTTTTCTCACTATTTTATCACCACATTTATTCTTTGTAATTTTCTAAAATTTAATAAATAAATTAATTTAAAAAAACAATCAAAGGTCCATTTAAGGTCTTCAAGATGAATTTATGATTGACATATTAAATGCAATCAAGCCACAATCTCTTATGAACCCAACCAATAATTGCAAAGTTCACCTTAAAGTATTATTTTGGTGAAATTATCGTCAAATCTTATGCTTGGTGACAACAGCATAACTTCATGCTTTGCGAAGAGCAGACTGAAACTTGCCTCTGTATACCTAATCTACCTCAACATCACCAAAAATGGGAGGGAAACACTTGGAGAAGCAGATGAAGCTCTGCACTGGTTGTGCTTTCCATGATTGCCATAATTAGCAGATCTGTAGGGCCAAAGAGAGGTTGGAGTGGGCATGCTTTGTTGGCAACAGAATATGTGATGTGTTGGTTGTTAATGGAAATATTTCACTGCGTGTTTTGATATACTTGTGACAATAAATGAATTGAAATTGAATCTAAATCATGAAGGGGCATGTAGATGCCTGGACCCAGTTCCATAATCCCTGTGTTAATATGAACAAAAGTAATGCCACTGAAATCTGATTATTACTTACCTAGTATGGGAAATTACTTTGACTGAGACATGATCCTTGGAGATTATGTGAAAAGACTGATGAGTTCTTTGCTTACAGCTCATTAGTTGGATTGCAGACATACAAGGCTGAAATCTAATTTACTCTATACTACTTGATAAAAAGAATTCAATAGAGTAGACATTGAGGAGCAATTTCATCTGGCTGAGGAATCCAAAATAATTTAGAGCAATTTTAAACACAATTTTGACCCCCAACAATGAATCCCAATAGCTTGTGATAAAGGCAACCACTTCAGCCATCTCCTGATTTGAATAAACCTTAATCTCTGTCCCACAAGGCAATTCTATCAGATGGAAAATGCACCCACACACTACTGGAACCAACCGAGCAAATTAATCAAGCAAAGACAATAGCTGTACTTCAGCTTTCAGCTGAGACAGTTTTTCTGGATGAAAATACCCGCAGCGTTAATAGCAGTGGCTGAAAACCAGTCAGCTTCAATAAAGAGCTGAATGGTGTAGATCATCACAAATATATTTAGCAAGCTATAGAAAACCATTCTGAGTTCCAACTGTTAGACTCAGTTGGTGTTCCCAATAATCACTGGCAGTCTGAAGCAATGTTTTCACAAAGATGATAATAGACAAAAGATATCTGCAGAGAGTCCATGCTCCATACTGTATTGAAACAACTATTCTATACTAAAGAACATGAATGAAAGTAGATATGAATTTGAGGACTGGAAAGATGATGAAATGTTGGCCCACTATCTGGAAAATGATCCATTCTGATGAATTGAAGGGGCTGCTTATTACTGTTCAAACAAGCTGCAAAGGTGGACATACAATGAACTTTTGACTGAGACAGACTGACTTCATGCAAGCCTTTTTGTAGAGTATATAACTATATAGTTAGTAGTTTTCTCTTATACTTCTTCTCTGGGTTTGGCCTGAATCTGCCTGAGTGGGATAGAAATAATCAAGGCTCACAAAGCCTAATTTTTTTTCTTAAAACGGTTATTAAGTTCAGAATCAGGTTTAATATCGCTGATATATAACATCATATTGTTTTGTGGCAGCGCAATGCAATAAATAAAAATATAAATTACAATGAGAAGTATATATACATTGTATATGAATTAAGTTGAATAGGTAGTGCAAACAGAGTGTGACTACTTACCATCTCCATCTGCCATTTTTCTTGGCTTCTCAGCCCATACCAACACTCAGCAAATGCCAGTTTGAACAACCACCACTATAAATACAAGAGCTACAGAAATATGATGTTACAAGGAACTATTAAAGGTTATGTGAAGTATAATAACACAAAAGATCATGGACTAATGCCTCCTGTACTCTAATGAATTTACGTAGCTCTGCCTGGAACTGTTGCTATTCTCATGGAAAAAAATGGTGCATGGCATCATGGGAGCATCTGCTGCAGAGCAGAAACTTGTCCCAAATCCGCTTTTTACAGTCCACAGTTCCTCATCCTACGGATTCTTCCAAACTACATGTTCTGGGTGGTGTAAGCGTGTATACACTATAACCTTACCCCCCTGCCTTTCTCCTCTTAGTCTGCCAAAACCTGTAACTGGATGAAAGAATGAGAAATCTGAGATGGTGAAGAAACACTTTATTTTGGTTGTAAGCTCACAATTACCAGCTCAGATAGTGTTTACAACATATAATTCAGAAGATAAATCATGCAGATTCTACCCTCAAGCTATTTATTACAACATTTGAGAGACATTTCAGCCTTTTGTGTCTATGCAAACCTCCAGCAGAGAAATCCTATTTGTCCCATTTCCTCAACCCTCCCTACTTACATTCTCATAATTTTCCATTTATTTACATTAAGGAGTAATTTTAGTGGCCAATCATCCTACTGCCAGGCATGCATTGCTTTCAGGCAGGAAAGAGGGTGCTCATACCAAGTGCCCAGAGAGAAGTCATGAACAAGTTCAAGTGACTTTCAATGGCAGAAGTGAGTGTAGTTGCTATTACTAAGGAGAAGGTCTTAATTGGGTAGCTGAAAGGTCTGATGGTAATTAATTCACCTAGACTAGATGGACTACATGCCAGTGTTCTAAAGGAGATAGCTGAAGAGACTGTGAAGACATTAGAAATGATCTTTCAAGAATCACTAGATTCTGGAATGGTTCTAGAGGACCGGAAAGTCGCAAATGCCACTCCAAAAGATCTTTCAGAAGGGTTGGAGACAGAAGAAAGGAAATTATAAGCCAGTTAGCCTGAAGGTGTTGGAGTCCAATATTTATCACTGTTAAGGATGAGAGTTTTGGGTACTTCGAGGCACATGATGAAATCACCCAAATGATGTCATTAACGGAAAACCTTGTCTGACAAATCTTTTGGAATTTTTTGAGGAAGTAACAGGCAGGATAGACAAAAGAGAGTCAGTGAATTTTGCTTACTTAGGTTTTCGTGAGGCCTTTGCACATAATGCACTTAGCAATATAAGAGCCCATAGTATTACAGGAATTATACTGGCATGGATAGAAGACTAGCTGAATGGCAGGAGGCAAAGAGTGGAAATAAATGATTGGCTGCAGATGACTGATGACATTCTGCAGGTGTCAGTGTTTGGACCACTTCTTTCCATATTACATATGAATGATTTGTATGATGGAATTGATAGTTTGGTGACCATGTTTGTGGACGATATGAAGATAGGTGGAGGGGCAGTTAGTGTTGAGGAAGCAAGGAGTCTGCAGAAAGACTTAGATACATTGGGGGAATGGCTGAAGTAGTGGCAGTTGGAATATAGTTCAGGAAGGTGTATCATCGTGCACTTTGATAGAAAGAATAAAGACAAACTACTTTCTAAATGGGGAGAAAATTCCAAAATCAGAGGTGTAAAGAGGCTCAGGAGCCTTTGTGCAGAATTCCTTGGTTTAACTTCTGGGTTGAGTCTGTGGTAAGGAAGGCAAGTGAAATGTTACTATGCATATAAAGAGGACTAGGTTATTAGGGGAATTATATGATTCTGAGGCTTTATAAAACATTGGTCAGATCATACTTGGAGTATTGTGAGCAGTTTTGGGCCCCTTAGTGTAGAAAGATGTGCTGGCATTGAAGAGGGTCTACAGGAGGTTCATGAGAATGATTTTGGGAATGAAAAGGGTAACATATGAGGAGCGTTTGATGGCTCTGGGACTTTCCTCATGGAGTTTGGAAGAACGAGGGGAGGATCTCATTGAAATCTGTTAAATATTAAAAGGCCTAGAGTGGATGTCTCTATTTGTAGATGAAACGTGCACCAGAGGGCACAGCCTTAGAATAGAGGAACATCCATTTAGACAGAGATGAGGAGGAATTTCTTTAGCCAGTGGGTAGTGAATCTGTGGAATTCATTGTGACAGGCAGCTGTGTAGGCCAAGTCACTGAGTATATTTAAAGCAGGGATTGATAGATTCTTGATTTTCAGGTCATTAGAAGTTATGGACAGAAGGCAGGAGAACAGGTTTGAGAGCGATAATCCAAACAGGGGGAGAATGGTGTAGCAGACCCAATGGGCCTAATTCTGCTTCAATGTCTTATGCTCTTAAGATCTTACGTCCTGCAAGGATTTTCTGATATCTATGCAAAGTGCAACACTTTCAATTTTGGCCGATCTTCAAGGAAGTCCACTTATAATGTCAATTCATGCAAAGTCAACATAGAAGCAGTGCTGGACCCAGCCATAAGGTAGTGATAAGGCTATCACTACAGATGTATGTGTAGTATAATAGTTCGGGTAACAAGCTACTGGGTAAAGTTAGGTTGGTGCCCTGTACTTATGTGAGAGTAATCCACCATGTATGTTGCTGTCAGTGATTATTGGCTGTGGCAACAATCCAGCAAATTGTCACAGAGTCAGAGAATCATACAGTATGGAAACAGGCCATTCAGCCCATCACAACCACAACAACCTGTGGGCATCCATCTTATTTATCCAATCTTCTGGCACATGACTCCCAGCCTTATATGCCTAAGTGATTCAAATGCACATTTGGACTCTTAATAAACACAATCAGAAACTATCCACCATTCTCTCAGGCTTTCCAAGTAATTCTCACTTTCTGGATGAAAGATGACCCCCCCTCCCCCATTTCAGATCACTTCTCATTCTCTTCCTGCCTTACCCGAAATCTACTGTGTTTAATTCTATCAGCCTCTGAAATAAGAAAAAGCTTCCTGTAGCTTACATAGTTATACCCTTCATAATTGTACATTGCTCAAACATGTCCATCTTAATCTCCGCTACTCTGGAAAAACAGACTTTGCCACTCTAGCATCGCCTCATAACTGAAATGTTCCATCCAGACAACATCCTGTTGAATCTCCTTTGCATCGTTTTCAGTACCATCCGATCTTTTCTACAGTGTTCTGGACAGAACTGAATGCTGTACTCCAGCTGATGTCTGACCAACATTTTATAAATTTGGATAACCTTCCAGCTCTTGTATTCAATGCCTAACAAATGAAGGCCAGTATCCCACATGGCAATTTATCAACATGTGCTGTCACCTTTAAGATTTTTATATCTCAGCACTTCCAATGTACTTTGTGGTGTATGTCCTAGCTGCATTAGTGCTCCCAGAATGTATGACCTTACATTTATCAGCATTAAGCTCAATCAGCCATTTTTTAGCCCATATCATCAATACATCAATTATCACCCTGAGTCGATGACTACCTTCCACATTAACAACATTCCCACAATCTTCAGAGTGATAGAAAAGACTGCAAATGCTGAACACTTGTTGCTCCAGCAGTCATGATGTTATCCATAAATTTGTTAAATACATTTATGTTGTTTTTCAGCACTCATCAGCCCAGCAGTGCAGACAGCCACCAATCATGCTAAGGAAGTACATTCTGAACCTGGGTGCCTGGGCTCACAGCCACTAGGATCATCCCCAGACCATCTGCACTTTCCATGCAAGTCACCAGCTCTGCAGTGGCATTGTATTGGATAGCTGGAATTGCAAAGGCAGGCATAAAGATAGGTGTAGGGCGGGTACTAAGGCACATTATAAGGGTGAATAATATTTAATATTTCAATTCAATAAAACAAAACTTGATTTGTAGGTTTCGTCTGAATTGGCTTGTATATATGCACTGAGGCCAAGCAGTGCATGTAGTTGGTGACAGGGATGAATTAAAGTGTGAAAATAATTGTGCATGGGGATTCACACTTCAATTTCTCACTGTCATTAGAAATTGACGGCTTGTGCTTATTGGTTTCAGGGTCTAATCGGTTGTTCAGGGACAGGTCTAATTGCTGAATTGCCTCCTGCCCTCCTCTTCTTTGCCCTCAGCTGCTCATCAGTGACTGATTGCAAGCTGTGACCTCTTCAGTAATGACATAAATGTCAAAGTTGAGTTTATTGCCACGTGTGCAAGCACGTGCACTGATAAGTTTACTTGCAGCAGCTTCAAATATCACTGGAGATTAACATTCAGAAGAAAAACATACATTATACACAATTTTTCAACAAGTACACAATTAGAACAAAAAAAAAAGCGAACTCCAATGTAGTGCAAGGCGATCATGCTTCTATACTGATATAGTAGATTAGGATTGTGCAGATTGAATGTCTGTCTGAAGGGATAAAGCAGTTCTTGAAGCTGGTGGTATGGGACTTCAGGCTTCTGTACCTCCTGCCCAAAGGTAGCTGCAAAAAGATGGCATGGTCCACATGATGGGGATTTGTGATGATTGGTGTTGTGTTCATGAGGCACAGAAGGATGCGCCTGTGATGTATTGGACTGAGTCTACTGCTCTCTGCACCTTCTACATTCCTGAGCGTTCAAAACCCTGTACCAGACCATGATGCCACTAGCCAGGAGATACCAAACAGTACATCTAAACTAAAAGTTTGTTAGTGCTCAATGTCATGATGAAGCTCTCTAACCATCTTAAAAAGTAAAGATGCTAGTGCACCTCCCATATGGTTGCATCTATGAGTTGGGCCCAGGACTGTCATGTGGTGGGGACAAGGGTGCTGGGAGAGGACCCACACGCAGGACACAAACACGTCTTTCTTAGGTACAATAAAATAGCGTTTATTACTCGCTACGCAGAAGATCGGGAAATCAAGGAGGACAAAGAGGAACACGAACCTTGGACTAGGGGACTAGGGACTTGAACCCTGGAGACTGGGACCTTGATTCACCGCTGCCAGACACTTGGACACCATGGATCGCTGCAGCCAGAAACGTGGACACCAAAACAGAGGACGAGGAATCTTGAACCAGGACTCCTCCTACAGATCAGGCATCGAGCCGGGACTCTTCTTCGAGGGTAGACACAGACACTGGGCATGACATTGAGCCGGAACTCCGCCTGCAACTCAGGCACCGAGCTGGGACTCTTCGAGGGGTAGACACGGACAAGGGGCATGAACGTCGAGTCAGGACTCCACCTTCAGCTCAGGCACCGAGCCGGGACTCTTCAAGGGGTAAACATGGACAAGGGGCATGAACGTCGAGTCAGGACTCCGCCTTCCACTCAGACACTGAGCCGAGACTCTTTGAAGGGTAAACATGGACAAGGGGCATGAACGTCGAGTCAGGACTCCGCCTTCAGCTCAGGCACCGAGCCGGGAGTCTTCGTGGGGTAGACACAGACAAGGGGTATAAACATCGAGTCAGGACTCTGCCTTCAACTCACCCCTGGTAGATTGACCTTGCCTGGACCCACTCTGGCGACGGAAGGCGAATTGCTGGTACTCCGATGCGGGCTGGATCACCCTGGCTTGTTGTAGCCGTGGCGGCGACTTGCGAAGGCTTCTTAACAGTCTTGCCCCGAATGGCTAAAACCAGGGGCTTATTAGCTGCCGGTTCAGGTCGAGGGTAGATTGCCTTAATTGCCAAGCTCAAGGGACGCGTGAAACGGAATTAGAAGGGAACAAGGAGTCAATGGTCTGGATCGCAACCTAACTAAATTTAAAGGAGAACTGATCCAGACCATGACAAGGACAATATGCTAATATGCAGGAATTTAAAGCTGCTAACTTTTTCCACTGCCAATCCATCAAAGTAGATGAGTACATGTTCACCCTTCCCCCTTATTGAAGTCAACAGTCCATTCTTTATTTTATTGAAGTATTGACATTGATTTTAGTATCTTAACTTTTAAAGAACTGGGTTCTGCAATTTAAAATAAACACAATTAAATAATTTTTTAAGCACTGAGTAATACACATTCATTCTATGTGCATTTAAAATAATCAGGAACCATGTTTTAAAATAAAAAAAATATTGAAACCACACCAAAAGTGGGGAAAAATGTCAGTGTTAGTGCCACGTAGCTGGAAAACAGTAGAATGAAATAATTAAAATGTTCATATGAAGTACTGAGGGATACAGAGATATTGAACGCATTAACTTAGAACATAGAAACTAAAGTACACGTCCTTCAGCCCACAAAGTTGTGCTGACCTTTTAAGATCAAGATCAATCTAACACTTTCCTCCTGCTTTGCCCTTTATTGTTCTATCATTAGGAAATCTGCAGATGCTGGAAATTCAAACAACAACACACACAAAATGCTGGTGGAACACAGCACGCTAGGCAGCATCTATAGGGAGAAGCACTGTCAACGTTTTGGGCCGAGACCCTTTGTCAGGACTAACCAAAAGGAAAGAGAGTAAGAGATTTGAAAGTAGTGGGAGGGAGGGGGAAATGCGAAATGATAGGAGAAGACGGGAGGGGGTGGGATGAAGCTAAGAGCTAGAAAGGTGATTGGCGAAAGTGATACAGAGCTGGAGAAGGGAAAGGATCATGGGACGGGAGGCCTCAGGAGAAAGAAAGGAGGGAGCGGGGAGCACCAGAGGGAGATGGAGAACAGGCAAACAGCTGTCAGGGATGGGGTAAG
This sequence comes from Hypanus sabinus, assembly GCF_030144855.1. Lineage (NCBI taxonomy): Eukaryota > Metazoa > Chordata > Chondrichthyes > Myliobatiformes > Dasyatidae > Hypanus > Hypanus sabinus. Next base: position 44,143,654 of record NC_082724.1, on the reverse strand, counting down.
AAGGGGAGGAGGGGCATTAACGGAAGTTAGAGAAGTTAATGTTCAAGCCATCAGGTTGGAGGCTACCCAGCCGCTATATAAGGTGCTGTTCCTCCAACCTGAGTGTGGCTTCATCTTGACAGTAGGGGAGGCCATGAATAGACATATCAGAATGGGAATGGGACGTGGAATTAAAATGTGTGGCCACTGGGAGATCCTGCTTTTTCTGGCAGACCAAGCGTAGGTGTTCAGCGAAACGGTCTCCCAGTCTGCGTCGGGTCTCACCAATATATAAAAGGCCACAGCGGGAGCACCGGACGCAGTATACCACACCAGCCGACTCACAGGTGAAGTGTCGCCTCACCTGGAAGGACTGTCTGGGGCCCTGAATGATGGTGAGGGAGGAAGTGTAAGGGCAGGTGTAGCACTTGTTCAGTTTACAAGGATAAGCAGTTCCTCCCTCACCACCATTCAGGGCCCCAGACAGTCCTTCCAGGTGAGGCGACACTTCACCTGTGAGTCGGCTGGTGTGGTATACTGCGTCCGGTACTCCCGGTGTGGCCTTTCATATATTGGTGAGACCCGACGCAGACTGGGAGACTGTTTCGCTGAACACCTACGCTCGGTCTGCCAGAAAAAGCAGGATCTCCCAGTGGCCACACATTTTAATTCCACGTCCCATTCCCATTCTGATATGTCTATCCATGGCCTCCTCTATTGTCAATATGAATCCAAACTCAGGTCGGAGGAACAACACCTTATATACCAGCTGGGTAGCCTCCAACCTGATGGCATGAACATTGACTTCTCTAACTTCCATTAATGCCCCTCCTCCCCTTCTTACCCCATCCCTGACATATTTAGTTGTTTCCCTGTTCTCCATCTCCCTCTGGTGCTCCCCCCTCCCTCCTTTCTTTCTCCTGAGGAAATTCTTTCTACAGAATTCTTCAGCAATAATAATCTTTTGATATGAGGCTTTTTAAAAATGTCTTATTGAAATTAGAATTGATTCCTTTTTGTAGAACTGAATAAATATTGCTACTACGAATGTGATTGAAGAAAATTAAACTCTAAATTTTCATGCTGTTTTATAATTCATTTCTGCATTCAGGCATTTGCCTTCATTGTAAGTGTAAAAAATATCTTATTTTATTTCTTGAGGCACATCAAGCATCTTAATATTTTTTTGGCACTAAAGGAGCAACATTGATTAGAACATTCATAATCACGGCAAATAAGCATAGAAATTGTATGTACTAGTGTATACCTTCCATGAAAACATTTTGCATTGAACTGATTTTACCTAAGTTAGTTTGGGTTAGTAAGTTGACTCTCAGCTCATTGAGAAATTGCTCTGGGCACTACTTTGCATTATTCTCATTATAGAATGGATGTTTTCTGATATCAGCCACCCATCTAATGATATCACCACACTTCTCCTCCACTGCCAGCAAAACTTTATGCTTTCGCAACACACAATTGCAGTTGATCGCTCACAACAAACTTAGCGGTGAATGACTCAGGGTGCAACAATGAACTGTCAAATAAAAGGTCCACACAGTGACTTTGATAAATTGCATACAGCATCTGCCAGCCTCAGACTTCAATGATCAAGATAATAGAAACTGCATTAGTGGTGGTTCTTTCGCTGTTCATGGCCATTCCCTCACGTCCATGTCAGTCTCTTATGCAGCTGCTCTGAAGCTGCCATGTGGAGAATTCTTTTATGAACAAGCAGCACAGCGGTGACACAGTTGCAAGCCTTTTGCAGAGATCCCATGGGGAAATGATGATCCTTGTTTTAGCATGTAATCCTTTGTGCAAAATACCAATAGCCTGCTTTGAACACGGTTTTGTGCTGAATTTCACTCATTTTAATGGGGTACCCGATTGGATGTCGATGCAATTTCTGGTAAATGCCAACCTTCCTTCTTTCTTCCAAATAGACCAAAGATCACACTAGCAGGTCTGTGTACACATTGTTTGATGGCTGCAACTTATTCAAAACAATATGCTTTAATACTTTGAATGCTTTCGATGTGGCTGAACTAAGAGAAGTACAAAGTGAGTGGCATTCAATTTATTGTGAATGTCAAAACACAATTATACACTGATTATCTCTCTCTCTCTCTCTCCCTCTCTCCCTCCCTCCAGAAGATCCACCCTCTAGGAGAGGAGATTTTTCTTCATCTCTGCCCAGAATATGGTGAGACTCTGACTCCCTGTCCCTGGCTCCCAGACAGGGAAGACATCAGCTCCTTTCTGCCTTGGAAGAATATTAAAATAGAAATGGAAAATGTTGTCTGACTTGCAGAGTTTATCCGTCATCTCGGGAAAGAGTTTCAGATCAAAGCACTTTCTTCATTCCTTTCAACTTCCACTGTTCTGGGTATTGTTTGGAAACATTAACTTTGTTTCCCTTTCCTCAAGTGGTCCTTGACCTGCTGAGTTTTTCCACCATCTTCTGCTTGTATTTTGGATTTGCAGGATCTGCAATATTTTTAAATTTTCATTTCCTGTATGTTTCAATAAGATCAGCACTCTTTCATCGCGGCTCCAAACAGAGCAGTCCTGTGTGCTCTAATTGCTTCCTACACGGCAGAGCAGGGTAAATCTTTGCTGCACACCCTTATAAAAACTTCCTTAAGTCGGGAGATCAAACGTGCACAATAATTTAGATGCAATCTCATCAAAGCTTAATGTAAGTGGAGCAAGGCATCTCTAGCCTTTCATACAGATCCTCTTGGAATAAAGGTTGACATATTGTTAACCTTTATAATGGCTCACTGTTTCAAGTTGCATTTAGTCTGGAAATGTCCAAGGCTAACATCAAAAGGGAAATGAAATGATTGTATTTAACCACAGCAGAGTGCATTACCTAAAGTTAAAAGATCAAGAAAAATAAAAGCCAGAGATATAAGTTCACTTTCTCTGAGCGGAGAGCTGGCACAGACTGCCAGCCCTGAATAAATGGATGAGATATTTAATTTCACTGATTGAATGAAAATGAAAATCAAATATGCTGTGCAATGGGCTGTTGGTTTCTATAAATCATACGCTACCAAAACAATGTAAATACCGAGACACATTTTGCATTCTGTAAGGATGCAAAGTGTGGTATGTTAAGAGACTGAGCTAAGAAATGAAATTGAATGACCCATGCATCAGACAGCCAGGAGAGGAAACTGAGACACACTATATTTCTAGAAATATTTGCTTCGAAGTTACATTACATTCTACTATTTTAAACCTGCATAATGGTGTTTATGGGAATATGTCATGAAAATGCAGTTAAACATGTGTACATGTAACCCAGGCTAATTAAACCCAAGATGTTAAAGTATCCCTTGAGGGATAAAAAAGCTATGCAAGAACAAGGCATCACTGATGCAAGTGTGGGGAAGTGAGAGAAATGCAGCATACTATTAGGAACTAAGGATATTCTCTATAAAACTAGAATAAGTAGTGAGTATCTCTACCCTACATACTCGAAAACTTCAGGATGAAACCCCTGGAGGAGAGACGATAGCGATAAAAGATCTATTAAAGCCACGACTATAACAAGCAACAGCTATAATAAGACAATATCGGCAGAGCTAGATGTCCAAGATCTCTACCATGTAACCTGGAATTAGTTCTGTTAAATCATACCAAGGGATTTGGTGAGTTAAAACTTTTAATATTTTGAGTGTGTGTAATATGTTAAGTAACAGAAAAAGTAAATGACAATGTGATATACAATTATTTTGAAATAGAAAATAGTATGTGCATAAAAAACTCGTGGATTGTAATCCTGATGTATACAGGTCAGGTTTTTCTGTATATGCTTATGAATCAACTTTCCATGGATGATCAACTATTTCATCCAAAAAACCAAGAAGCAAGACGGCGAACCACCCAAAATTGAAGAACCAGCACGGGAACAAAATGTTTAATGATGTAGAGGATTTAATACGGTAGGATGTATAGGCTTAGTTTCATTCAAAGGATCTGCATTTGATTTTCTGCAAGAACTGATTACCTTGCAAAGACCTTGAGAAGTTACTGAATAAGGTTTGCTTTATTTTAAAATTGTGATGTCGTGAAAGGAGTTAAGTTGTGTGTATGTATGTCTATATTATGAATTTTTAGATATACAGATCTGAACTGAAACTGAGGTTAACCAGTTCAGTTAAGAATAGGAATAGGAATTGAATTACTTTTCTAACTAGAGATAAATAAAAAGGAAAAGTTAGTCTGTAAACCTTTAAATAGGGAATAACACTAGATCTAATTAGTTGGAGAAATTGGAGTAATAAAGGTTGTAATGATGTATCTCACTGATTCTAACTAAATAGGAATTTAGTTTTTATGTGATAACTGAGATTTGGAACCTAAACAGAATTTTGGAATTTTGAATTGTTCATACTCGTAAATATTTTGTATATTTTTTTATATAAACAAAACTTCCTCCAGGAGTGTGTTTTCACTATACTGCCTCCTTCCAACAGCTAGAGCTTCTGATGACCTACTGGCACCTAGTGTAGTACTATGTAATTTGATTTTTACATAAAGAGTGCACCGACCAGTAAGATGAGATAAGACAAGCACTTATGTGTTGCATAAGACTTGGCGACCCAGCCAAGAGGCAGTGTATTAGATAAACAGTAACACACTGATTGGTGTACAAAGCACTAAAATAATCTTGTTGTTCAAACTCACTTCTTCCATTAAGAACTACAGTGAAAGAAAGTGGGTCAGAGGAAAAGGATGTCAAAATCTCAATTGCTGTTACAGTCAGTGGCATAACAGGAACAGATAAAAAGAGGAAATAACAGATTTTCTAAAAGAATATGGCTCAATTTCCAGTGTTATTCCTCTGACTCCAGTGCAGAAATTCCTTAGTCTCTCATAGTAGAATACAATTTTGGCTCTGCTGTGCAAGATCTGCAGCCCTTGCTGCTGCACATTCAACAGGCAAGTAGCGACCATGCAGTTACTTAGGCTAGTGCTTACACTCGGAAAGTTGGAAAAGACACCACTCAAACTTACCTTGGTGAATTGAAAGCCCTAGTGAAGTGCCGTGGGAAAGATTATGATGAAATCAGTGAAACTCTTACTATTTAGAGTTGGGAGTAGTTGAAACTGCTGAAGATGTACGTAACAAGACCGCAACTCTTTAATTCAGAGCAGACTCCTCTGATACTAACCCGCCAGAAACAGCTCTAACTGCTATGCAGAATAACTCAATATAGTCGGCCCGCCTTATCCGCAGGTTCCGTATGCACGGATTCAACCAACCGCGGATCGGGAAAACCCGGAAGTTCTCTCTCCAGCACTCGTTGTTTGAGCATGTGCAGACTATATTTTCTTGTCATTATTCCCCAAACAATACAGTATAAAAACTATTTACATTGTATTATGTATTATAAGTAATCTAGAAATGATTTTAAAGTACAGGCAGTCCCCGGGTTATGAACAAATTCCGTTCATGAGTCCATCTTTAAGTCGGAACAGGTACACCTTCTATTATTTAACGTCAGTTAGTCAAACGCTTGTCTTAGAAAAGAGTATATATTTTACCTTTCTATGCATATAAAACACTGAAGAAATGTATGTATTCCAATAATTAAACCATCGTGTTGCTTAGTAATAATTGCAGCTTTCATTGGGGCAGGGCCTTTCACATGGTCCATTATTCTCACTTTATCCTTTAAAATTGTTCCAATCATTAATGCTTTTCCAATGATCGATGGCGTTTCACCTCTTTCCGATCACTTTATTATTTCCACTTTATTTTCAATCATGATCGTGATTATTGTCATGAACAGAAACACTGCGGATTCAGAGCTGCGCCAAGTCCTAAAGTCCACGGCACTGAGACAGGTTAAATAAGGCCCATGGTTCTACTGGGTCTTAAAGTCCACCCGCACTGAGACTGGTTAAATAAGGGACTCGAGCATCCATGATTTTTGGTATCCGCAAAGGGTCTTGGAACCAATCCCTCGCGGATAAGGAGTGCCGACTGTACCTGTAATACAAACTAATGGAATTGCAGTGAACCCATCCCTTTCTCCCAGTGATCTAAACTTTCCAGATATTCAAAGAATCGTGGTCGAGCACATTGTGAACAGTTATGACTTGATCACTCATGGCAAGCCACTTGTAAGGCTCCAAACCTTTTCTGGTAGATCCCTTGTCCACCTAATGAGGTGGATTATGAGACTTGGCGTGCCAGTGTTGAACTGTTCTTGCATGAGTCAAGTGTGTCTGATCTTCATAGAACACGGAAAATACGTGAAAGTATTCTTCCACCAGCTTCTAACATCATCAAGTCAATAAGCCCTGGAGCTTCACCTGCTATTTACATACAACTCCTAGATTCACTGCTTATGCCACAATGGAAGACAATGATGAACTACTCGCCAAATTTATGAAAATAGTACAGAACATGGGTGAAAAGAACTGCCTACCTACAATGGCTACAGGTAGCATTGACGCTGACTGTAAAGTGAGGCGGAGTTGCCGAAAGTGAGATGTACAAGCATCTCTTAAAGCAGTTTCTTAACACAGTCTCAGACCTGTAAAGATGATGATGTAGCACAGCTAACATCAGTTATTCTCACTTGACTAAACAAATCGCTGAGCTTCAGAGTCAAGTAGCTACTCTACAAGATATAAAACAGCTGAAGGTAAAACCAAGCTCTAAGACAGCAAGTGATATGCCACCAAAAAGAAAGGCTAACACAGAAGATAAACAAGGGTCCACAACCACTAACAAACAGCCAAGTGTAAAACCAAAACCTTGGTACTGCATTAAATGTGGTGAAGATTGGCACTTACGAGGGAATCTGCAGATGCTGGAAATTCAAACAACACACACAAAATGCTGGTGGAACACAGCAGGCCAGGCAGCATCTATAGGGAGAAGCACTGTCAACGTTTCAGGCCGAGACCCTTTGTCAGGACTAACTGAAAGGAGAGATATTAAGAGATTTGAAAGTAGTGGGGGAAGGGGGAAATGCAAAATGATAGGAGAAGGTGTCTACTGTCAAGATGAATCCACACTCAGGTTGGAGGAGCAACACCTTATATACCAGCTGGGTAGCCTCTAACCTGATGGCATGAACATTGACTTCTCTAACTTCTGTTAATGCCCCTCTTCCCCTTCTTACCCTATCCCTGACATATTTAGTTGTTTGTTTTTTTCTCTCTCTCTCTCTACCCATTACCCTGCCTGTTCTCCATCTCCCTCTGGTGCTCTCCCCTCCCCCTCTCTTTCTCCCAACCTCCCATCCCATGATCCTTTCCCTCCTCCAGCTCTGTATCACTTTCGACAATCACCTTTCCAGCTCTTAGCTTCATCCCACCCCCTCTGGTCTTCTCCTATCATTTCATATTTCCCCCTTCCCCCACTACTTTCAAATCTCTTGTTATCTCTCCCTTCAGTTAGTCCTGACGAAGGGTCTTGACCCGAAACGTCGACATTGTTTCTCCTTATAGATGCTGCCTGGCCTGCTGTGTTCCACCAGCATTTTGTGTGTGAAGATTGGCACTTAGCCAGCTTTTGCTGCCATGAACACAATTCAGCGTTAGTAGAAGAAGAAAGAAGACTTGAAAAGAGAGAGTGAGAGAGAGTCATGTCATGGTACTCCTAAGCATCATTTTAAACTAGAAGTGGTTCCTGTTGCAGAACAGATGGGGACTGATGTTGGCAAAGCATGTCCCAAGATCTTGCTAATTGAAACAAAGTCCCATAAAGCGTGAGAATGCATCTTGAAGTTTGCCGATCTCAGGTGATGCGGTTGAAGTTAGTGCCGACGTTGTGCAAGTTGTATATGAGAGTTGTCTTAGCCAACAAACAGAGCCTGCCGCAGATGTTGTCATTGCATATGTTCGATCTTTAGTGATGCATTCAAGTGCTATACCTGACAGTTACACACAAGGTCAGTGTGGGGAATTACCAGTCATTTCTCATCTCTCTAATGATGAGATAACAGACTCACAATTCACAGATCCTTGTATTAAGGAAGTCATCAAACAGATGGAAACTGGAGGAAAATCATCTCCTTTATTGAGAAATGCAATCCTCAGACTACTGTACCTTCTTAGAGAAAGCAATCGTCTAGAGCTAAAAGAAAGAATTCTCAACAGGAAAAGATTAATCGGAGATAAAAACAACATACCAGCTTGTTTTATCTAAAAAGTTTCAGTCTGAGTCTTCACGATGACTTTAGTCATACGGGTATTGACCATGTTCTGGATTTTGTCAGAAATCAATTCTATTGGCCGAAGATGGCTGCTGACGTGGAACACAAGATGAAAACATGCGGCGATGTGTAAGAAGAAAGACCTTGCCTGAGAAAGCTGCTCTGTGAGTGAATATTGTGACTACCCGACCCTTGCAGCTGGTCTGCAAGGACTTTCTTACATTAGAAACAGATCAAAGTAACACAAAAAATGTGTTCATAATAACTGATCATTTCAGTAAATGTGTTTTGGCTATTCCTACACCTAACAAAATAGCCAAGGTGGTTGCAAAGTGCCTTTTGGAGCATTTCATCTTGCATTATGGTTAATCCGAGCATCTACACTGCAATAGAGGGCCTGTCTTTGAATCCCACTTGATTAAAGAATTGCGTAAGAATTCACAAAGTCAGAACTACAGTATATTGTCACAGAGGAAACCCTGTCAAGAAGTTTAACAGAACCCTCTTACATTTATTGGAAACCCTGGGGATGAGAGGTAAAAGTTGCAGGTGGGATTTTGTGAAACTCCTGGTCCATGCTTATAATTGTACTAGGAACAAGATGACTGACTTTAGTCCATATGAACTGATGTTCGGACAACAACCCAGACTCCCACTTGATATAGTTTTCGGACTACCCTTGAAAGACAAATGTGGTACATCACATTCTCAGTATGTGCAAAATTTGAAATAGAAAGCTTCAAGATAGCTATGGGGAATTCACAGAAAATGGAAGACCAATACAAGACCAGATATGACAAACCTGTGTCAGAGGTGAAAGAAGGAGCTGACTGCTAGTAAGCGCCTACAAGGTAGAAACAAACTTGCCGATAAATGGGAAGAAATAGTCTATGTAGTGGTGAGCCAAACTGGTGATCTGCCTGTCTCCAAGGTATGTCCTGAGAACCAGTCTGGGCCCATGTGAACATTACATAAGGATCTATTACTCCCTTGTAGATTTCTTCCTTCTGAAGACAACGAACAACTTTATCCTGTCCCTGTTCACAAGTATATGTAACACTTACCCAACAGGCTGGTATATGTCTAGGGGAAAAAGAGATCCAGCCGCACACCAATCCCACCTCCCATACACGCAGGTGCTGTGAGAATCGAGTTTATGCCTCGCGCCCGCCCACAGTATCAAACCCACAACAAATACCGTTATGAAATACACTTTAAAGAGTTTACTAAAATTAAAAGAGTATTAGGCAATACAATATATATGCAAGGGAAAAAAACAAAAAGGTGCCAACTTATCAAAGTTCAGTCAGTTTAGTGCACATCGTTGGAGCTCAAACATCGAACCATTCGACCCCTCGTCGCTTGCCTCCGACCTCCACGTCTTCGCAACTAGGACCACGCCCGGTGGTCTTCCAAGCAGTGCAGCGCACACCCACCTTCCTCGACGTCTTCCTCCCACGCCTCCCCAAAAGCCCACGAAAAACCCCTCCTCCAAGTTCCCAGCCTCACAAGACAAAATAACATTCCCCATTGGTTAACAAATGAATACAATTACCATATCAACAAGTATAAAGCAAAACAACTGCGAGAGAAACACTTATCAAAGAAGCATTCCTACTCTTAACAAACCAAAAAAACCATTTTGAGTAACATACACAGGAGATTGTACATATACAACTTGCAGGAATACTAAGAATGAACATTTGGTTGAAGAGGAAGAACGTCCAATTGACTCTGAAGGGGGTGAGGATGAGGTTTACTACCTCAGAACAAGACCTTATATTGTAGATGAATCTTCTAAGAGTCGAGAAACTTGCGAACAGTTACACAGAAGAATTATGGGTTCCAACCCAAGCTCAAATCAACCATTTACAACCACTCCAGTTGCAGACCCAGTGCTGGAATCCCAAAGAAATGCAAGTTACTTACCTGATGTAGAGGAATCACCTGTAGAAAGTAACTTAGCTGTCAGTCCAGAAGAAAACCCTGTGGAAGAAACAACAAATGAGGAAATGAGTATCCTAACCTGATGGCAGTAGCCTGGAAAATTCATCAATCCCACATGAGTCTAAGATTCGACAAGAAAAAGAAACACGTGATGAAGTGTTGAACAGAAAGTACATGACAAATGAGAACTTTCACAAAGAAGAGCTCAACTCAGAAGGTCTTCTAGACACAGAGAAGAACTTAGAGCTCTAACATATCCTGAGCAAGGAAATCCAATAGTGACAATAGTTCAGTCCCTTTTCCAAGCTCTGCATTCAACAATTGTAATCTCTTCCAGATTTCATATATGTTGCACACCCTAAGCCCATTACAGTGTAACCTGCAGCTGTATGCATAAATTTAAAGAGGGAGCGTGTAACACAGGTTAGTTAAACGAAAAGATGTAATGTTAGAAAGCTCCACCTGTGGAGAGGTGAAGACAAGGTTCACTGATTTTTTTTTAAAAAGGAAGAGAATTTGGGAAAATAAAACTATGCAAGGATGAGGCATGGCTGATTTAAGCATGGGAAGTAAGAGAAATGCAGCAAACTATTAGAAACTAAGGGCATAAACTGTTAAAAGTGGAATTAGTAGTGAGTTTCTCTACCATACTTACCTGAAAATCCTTGGGATGAAACTCCTGGAGGAGAGGCGATAGTGATAAAAGATCTATTAAAGCTACGGCTATAACAAGCAGCAGCTATAATGAGACAATATCAGCAGAGACGAGTGTCCAAGATCTCTACCATGTAAATGGCAATTAGTTCTGTTAAATCATTGTCAGCTTTGCCACTGATATATTTGGAATAGAGGAGGGAAAGATCACCAGATCCCAATACACTATGAACCACGAGGCAGCCCAGATCCACCAACTGCGCCAAGAGCTCCAGTCCCTGGCATGGCAGCTCAGGGTAGCAACGGAGGAGGAGAAATCTCCACTGTCTGAGCTCCAGAATATCTACAGGAAGAAGCTAATGACCCTGCGCAGAGCAGGCCAGGGAGAGAAAGAGCCAGGAAGTGAACTGCCTTCATAGCCATTCAGTCTGGTTTTACAAAACAGCTCCTAAAGCAGAAAAGCAGCGGCCGCCTTGTGTGCTCTAAATAAGATGTAGACCATTTCCTTCTTAACATCCTGAGTAATGCTACAAGGGAGCAAGAGCTGGGCCTCCACAGAGCTCTTACAAGCCAACCACTACCCATAATGGAGTTCAATGCGAGGGAGCCCACCTGGAAGGAAGTCCAGGAGGCTGTGTCATCAGCCAGAGCCAGTTCTGTGCCAGGACCCAGCGGCGTACCCTACAAGGTGTACAAGCACTGCCTTGGAGCTTCTCAAGATTCTTTGGAAGATCCTGTGAGTGATCTGCATGGGAGACAGTGGCAGACCAGTGGAGGTACACAGAGGGGGTCTGCATCCCCGAGGAGGAAAATTCGTCGAACCCGGAGCAGTTCAGATCTATCTCGCTGCTTAGTGTGGAAGGGAAAATCTTCTTTAGTGTCTTGTCCAGCCGGATGACGGACTTTCTCCTCAAGAACGCTTACATCGACACCTCAGTGCAGAAGGGTGGAATTCCTGGAGTGCCTGGGTGCCTGGAACACATTGGAGTGGTCACCCAGCTGATCGGGGAGGTGCACTTGGGGAAGGGAGACCTGGTCGTGCTTTGGCTAGGTCTTGCCAATGCGTATGGGTCAATACCCCACAAACTGGTGGAGTTTACATTGGACCAACACCATGTTCCCAGAAAGATCAAGGACCTCATCATGAACTACTACAGGAACTTCAGACTGAGAGTCACTTCTGGAGCTATGACATCAGGCTGGCATAGGCTGGAGAAGGGGATTATAACTGGGTGCACAATCTCTGCTATTCTCTTTGCCCTTGCTACGAATATGATAGTCCAGGCAGCTGAGGCAGAGTGTAGAGGCCCTCTGACAAAGTCTGGTGTTCGGCAGCCCCCGTCAGGGTCTGGTCCGGTCCGGAATCCACGTTCTGGCTCTCGATCCGGTCCGAGTGCTCCGGACTCCGGGTCCTGCAGTTGTCCCTCCCGTCACCCGTGAACTAGTTAGGACCCTCCTGGCTCAAGGAGGCACACCTGTGACTCATTGAGCTGCAGGTGTTTATAAAGGGCCTTGGGACTGGGACCAGACGGGTGGTCGTTTTGTTCTGTTTCCTGTTTCTCTGCCGGCTCTGAACTCTTCTCTGCATTCTGTTATGCACTGGTCCCGCTTCTCCATTGGTTTGTTTTGTTCGCACAGTCGCGCTGTCTGCTGACCGTTCCGGATTTTCCTGCTATCATGGCTGTTGTGTTGGTCACCCTGGACCTAGGCCTATTCCCATCCCATGCCTCCATCGGGCAGGCCTGGCTGGTGTGCCGCTGCCCAACGGGGGTTCTGCCACGTCCTCCCCTTTCACCCGAACCCTGGGATTGTGCCCTGCACCCGCCTAGGGGTCCGCATTGTGCCCAGGCCTCCGGTGTTTCCGCCTGAGAGGCAACCCTACCCGAGATATACGTGGCCCACCCAGGGAGGGCTCTCCGCCAGCCTATCTAGCCACTTAGACCTGCCTGCCTGAACCCTGGGAGCCTGTCTACCTGAACTCGAACTCTGGGAGCCCGCAGGAGCCCGCTCTGCTCTGCCTACCTGAACCCTGGGGACCTGTCTGTCTGTCTACCCGAACTCGAACTCCGGGAGCTCGCTCCGCTCTGCCTGCCTGACACTCTATCTACCTGAACCCCAGCTCTACCCTTAAATGCCATGGCATCCCCATCCTGTCCTCCCCCTAGTACTTCAGTGTCTGCGTCCTGCGTTTGGGTCCATCCGGCCCTGCTCCTGACAGCCCCTGATCAGAGCCTTTATGGATGACCTCATTGTCACAACAACGTCAGTTCCTGGCAGCAGGTGGATCCTCCAAGGCCTGGAAAAGCCCATTGCATGGGCAAGGATGAGCTTCAAGCCAGCTATATCCAGGTCCATGCTGTTGAAGAAGGGCAAAGTGGTGGACAAGATTCGTTTTACCTTGGATGGCACCATAATTCCATCTATCACCGAGAAGCCAGTCAAGAGCTTGGGGAAGGTCTTCGACTGTAGCCTCAGAGATGCAGCTGCCATCCGATCAACTTCCAAAGAGCTAGAGAGCTGGCTCACCACGGTGGACGAGTCAGGCTTACCTGGAAGGTTCAAAGCCTGGATTTATCAGCATGGCATCCTACCCCGAATCCTATGGCCGCTTCTGGTATACGAGGTTCCTTTGACAACTGTGGAGTTGCTGGAGAGAAAGGTCAGTAAATACCTTTGAAGGTGGCTGGGCCCACCTCGTCGTCTGAGCGGCACAGCTCAGGAAGGTGCAATAAGCTGCGACTTCCCTTCAGCGGCCTAGGCGAGGAGCTCAGGGTTTCCCGCACAAGAGAAGTGCTGCAGTACAGGGATTCCAAGGACCCTGAAGTGGCAGCAGCTGGCATCCAGGTACGGATGGGCAGGAACTGGAAGGCACAGGAAGGGCTGGTGGTAGCAGAGTCCAGGCTGAGACACAGGGCTCTGGTGGGGACAGTGTCAACTGGGCGAGCGGGGCTGGGCTCCGTCTCACAACCTCGCTATGACAAGGCCAAAGGCGAGGACAGATGCCAACTAGTCCTGGAGGAAGTGAGGGCTGGCGGTGAAGAGGAGAGGAATAGCAGGATGGTGGGCATGCAGCAGCAGGTAGCATGGACAAGGTGGGTAGGTGCGCTGTAGCAGAAAATCTCCTGGTCTGACATCTGGCAGGCAGAACCCCCGCGCAATAAACTTATGATCCAGGCTGTCTATGATGTCTTGCCAAGCCGTACAAACCTCCATGTCTGGGGCAAGAGCGATACACCAGCATGTCCCCTCTGTCCAGGAAGAGGATCACTGGAGCTCATCCTCAGCAGCTGCCCTAAAGCCTGGGGGAAGGTTGCTACGCGTGGCGTCATGACCAGGTGCTGAAGGCAGTGGCGGAGAGCATTACGATGGCCATGACCACCAGAGTGGTCAGAGGAAGATCATCTCCTTTGTCAGAGCCAGAGCACAGCCCCCCCCCACCCCACGTCAGCCCAGACCAGCATCGTCATCGGGCCTGCTGAGCACCACAGCAGACTGGCTGCTTCAGGTTGACCTGGGGAGGCAGCTGAAGTTTCCCAACCAGATAGTAACGACATCACTGAGGCTGGATGTGGTCCCTTCTTCAGTGTCCTCAAAGCAGGTTGTCCTCATCCAGTTGACAGTTCCCTGGGAGGACCGCACGGAGGAGGCAAATGAGCGGAAGCAGGCCGAGTACCGGGAGCCGGTGGAGCAGTGCTGGGGGCAAGGCTGGAAGGCTGGCTGCGAGCCCATCGAAGTAGGGTGCAGGGGGTTTGCCGGCCGCTCACTCTGCAGAGTCTACACCCTACTTGGCATCAATGGGGCCGGCAAGAGGAAAGCGATCAGGACCATCACAGAGGCTGCAGAGAGAGCCTCCAGTCGGCTATGGATCAGGAGGGGTGATCTGTGGGCCAATGCTGCTGGGATACAAGCTGATCAGCCCCAGCTGGGTCACCCGGGCAAGGGTGTATGATGTTGAAAGACCCAAAATACCTGACGACCCCAGGTTACATCACTGATGATGCTTCCCAGCACATCTGCAGGGTGTATCTCAGAATCAGAGTTAAAACTTTTAGTGTTTCAAGTGTATATTTTATGTGTGAGCTATGTTCAGTAGTGTTGTAACTGAGAAATGTCTTGTAATGAAAATGTGATATTGAGTTATTTTGAACTAGAAAATAAAATATGTATAAAAAGTTACAGTTTGTAATCCTCTTGTTTACAGGTCAGGTTTTTCTTTGTATATGTTTGTGAATCAATTTTCCATGGATGATCAACTATTTGATCCAACGAACCAAGAAACAAGATGGTGAGCCACCCAAGATTGAAGAACCAGTGTGGGAATGAAATTTTAATGATGTAGAGGAATTAATACTGCTGAATGTATAAGTTTATTTCCATTCAAAGGATCTGAATTTGATGTTCTGCAAAAACTGATTTTTGCAAAGACTTTGATATATTACTGAATGAGATTTCATTTGTTTCAAAGTTATGATGTTGGAGATTTGTAGTGAAAGGAGTTATGCTGTATATACATTTTGAATTTGAATTGGTAGACATTCTGCCCTGAACTGAAACTGAAATCAACCATAATACTTAATAGGAATTCAATTAGTTTTCTAACTAGGGATAAATAAAAAGGAAAGCTTAGTGTGCAAACTTTTAAATAAGGATTAACACTAGCTCTACAGTGTTTAGAAAAATTGGAGCAGTAAAGGGTATTCGAATGGATCTCCCCGACACTAACGAAACAGGATTTGGTTTTTATTTCATATCTGAGATTTGGAACCTCAACAGAATGTTGAATTTCAAATAGTTCTTACTCATGTAAGTATTTGTGTACTTTTAAAAAATATATAAACAAAATTTACCTCCAGATGTGTACATTTTGTATTCACTGCCTCCTTTCAATAACTAGAGCCTCTGATGGTCTTCTAGCACCTAGTATATACTATGTAATTTGTTTTTCTCAAAGAGTGCAGTGACCAGTCACACGAGATAAGACAAGTGCTGCACAGTTGTTACATATAGCTTGGGAATTTAGACCAATTGCTTATAGTTTTATCAGTGAACATTGCACATTGTTTATACACTGTAGAAAAACCTTACTGTGCATTGTCAGGTGATATCAGATCATATTTCCCCGCACTTAAAAAAAACTTCTTAAATTTGCATGCTTACGAAGTTGTCCGCTCATAATAAATGCGTGATTTCAGAGTTCAAAGGTCAAAGTAAATTTATTATCAAAGTACATATGCATCACCATATACAACCCTGAGATTCATTTTCTTGCAGACATATTTCATGAACTCATACTAGAATAATAACCATGAAATCCATTAGTCTTTTGTTCAACCAGTGTGCAAAAGGCAACAAAAACAAACTGTGCAAATACACAAAGAAAGAAATACTAATAAATATATTAGCATAAATATTGAGAACATGAGATGAAGAGTCCTTGAAAGAGAGTCCATAGGTTGTGGGAACAGTTCAATGATGGGGTAAGTGAAGTTGAGTAGAGTTATCCCTTTTAGTTCAAGAACCTGATGGTTGAGGAGTAATAACCATTCCTAAACTTGGCACTGTGAGTCCTGAGGCTGACTGTACCTTTTTCCTCATGGCAGCAGCAAGAAGAAAACTCATCCTGAGTGGTGGGGGGTGTCCTTGATGATGTATGCTGCTTTCCCGTGACAATAAACAACTCCTTGGTCTTGCTGACATCCAGTGAGAGGTTATTGCTATAGCTCCACTCAGTCATCAACTTTGATTCAGCCTAAGACAATGGTGTTTTCAACAAATTGAATAAGGGACTGGAGATGTGCTCAGCCATGTGTAAAGTGAAAAGAGAAAGGGGCTAGGCACACAAGGTTGTGGTGCACCTGAAACGATGAAAATTGTGGTGCCGATATTGTTGCCAATCTGAACTGACTGGGATCTGCAAGTGAAGGAATCGAGGATCTAATTGCCCAAGGATGTACTGAGGCCAAGGTCTTGAAGTTATTTGATTAATTTTGAGGGAATGTTGGTATTGAATGCTGAGCTGTAGAGAAAATACAGAGCATCCTGATCTATGCACCTTTGACAATAGACATTAGGTGCAGAAGTAGACCATTCGGCCCCTCGAGTCTGCACCACCATTCTGAGATCATGGCTGATCATTCACTATCAATTCCCAGTCCCTGCCTTGTCCCCATATCCCTTGATTCCCCTATCCATCAGATATCTATCTAGCTCCTTCTTGAAAGCATCCAGAGAATTGGCCTCCACTGTCTTCCAAGGCAGTGCATTCCACACCTCCACAACTCTCTGGGAGAAGAAGCTCTTCCTCAACTCTGTTTTAAATAGCTGACCTCTTATTCTCAATCCATGCCCTCTGGTACTGGACTCTCCCAACATCTGGAACATATTTCCTGCCTCAATCCTATCAAATCCTTTAATTATCTTAAACGTTTCAATCAGATCCCCTCTCAATCTCCTCAATTCCAGCGTGTACAAGCCCAATCTCTCTGCGTAAGAGAGCCCTGCCATCCCAGGAATCAACCTAGTGAATCTACGCTGCACTTCCTCAATTGCCAGAATGTCCTTCCTTAAACCTGGAGACCAAAACTGTACACAATATTCCAGGTGTGGTCTCACCAAATGCAAATGCAAAAGGACATCCTTGCTCTTGTATTCAATTCCCCTTGTAACAAAGGCCAACATTCCATTTGCCCTCTTCACTGCCTGTTGCACTTGCTCATTCACCTTCATTGACTGGTGAACTAGGACTCCTAGGTCTCTTTGCATTTCTCCCTTACCTAACTCGACACCGTTCAGACAATACTCTGCCCTCTTGTTCCTGCTTCCAAAGTGGATAACTTCACATTTATTCACATTGAATGACATCTGCCAAGTATCTGCCCACTCCCCCAGCCTATCCAAGTCTCCCTGTATTCTCCTAACGTCCTCTTCGCATGTCACACTGCCACCCAGTTTAGTATCGTCAGCAAACTTGCTGATATAGTTTTCAATGCCCTCATCTAAATCATTGACTGTAAAGAGCTGTGGTCCCAATACCGAGCCCTGTGGCACCCCACTAGTCACCTCCAGCCAGTCCGAGAAACACCCATTCACTGCTATCCTTTGCTTTCTATCTGCCAACCAGTTTTCTGTCCATGTTGACACCCTGCCCCCAATGCCATGAGCTCTGATTTTACTCACCAATCTCCTATGTGGCACCTTATCGAAAGCCTTCTGAAAATCTAGATATACAACATCCACTGGCTTACCCTCGTCTAACATCCTTGTTACACCCTCAAAAAACTCCAACAGATTAGTCAAGCATGATTTGCCCTTGGTAAATCCATGCTGGCTCGGCCTAATCCTATTTCTGCCATCTAGATGTGCCACTATTTCGTCCTTAATAATGGACTCAAGCATCTTCCCCAAGACTGACGTTAGGCTAACAGGGCGATAGTTCTCTGTTTTCTCCTTCCCTCCCTTCTTGAAAAGTGGGATAACATTAGCCACTCTCCAATCTTCAGGTACTGATCCTGAATCTAAGGAACATTGGAAAATGATTACCAATGCATCCGCAATTTCCTGAGCCACCTCTTTTAGAACCCTCGGATGCAGACCATCTGGACCCGGGGATTTATTAGCCTTCAGTCCTACCAGTCTACTCATCACAGTTTCTTTCCTAATGTCAATCTGTCTCAATTCCTCTGATATCTTATGACCCTGGCCCATCCATACCCTGGCCCATCCATACATCTGGGAGATTGCTTGTGTCCTCCCTGGTGAAGACAGATCTAAAGTACGCATTAAATTCTGTTGCCATTTCCCTTGTAACGTTCTCCTTCGGGTGTAACGAAACGCCGAATTTAACGTCCGGATAAACCACAGTTAATAAGAACCAGATCGCAGTAAGATTAACCATTTACTGTTCACTCTTCACATTAACATATGGTGAAAACTGTTGATAAAACAATACAAGATTGATACAGTATTTGTTCCTTCCTTAATATCACATTTCAAGTGTAAATACTTGCAAAGGTGACTATAACTACATTACACTAAGGTGCAGTATACAGGGAGAGTTTACCTGCTCCATTGACTACTTTAAATACACTTCCATGCAAATTATCCGCGACTCTTTAACTAACGAAAGCATAAACATTATCTACCGACGTTACCTCTAACAGGATCACTATTAACATCTTAGTTCAATATATCGATTATCTATTAACTTACAGCGTTGCTCTCACTGTGATTTCTCATGCCTGCAAAACTGCTTGTGCTCAGGTGAGCCTCG
Source organism: Hypanus sabinus (assembly GCF_030144855.1). Lineage (NCBI taxonomy): Eukaryota > Metazoa > Chordata > Chondrichthyes > Myliobatiformes > Dasyatidae > Hypanus > Hypanus sabinus. Next base: position 44,124,616 of record NC_082724.1, on the reverse strand, counting down.
TGGAAAGCCCCCACCCTCGCGCTAATTTCAAACCGGTGTTTTCCCACAAGACGCGGCGAAACCGGATGTGACGTCATCGCATGCCGATATATTTTACATGCAATGAATATACTTTAAACACTTCTAATTCTAACTAGAAAATACTATTGAATGAATTACTAAGCGAAAATATTATAAACTAAATAACTGTCGTAAAGACAGCACACTCCCCGCTTGACCTTCGTAAGGTCACAATGAGCAGAGTACAAAACTTAGTCTCTTAATCAGTCATTGGGTAGAAGTAGAATAACTTCTGTAACTGGCCCTTGGTAAATTTTTCACATCGCCTTGGTCGGTAGTCTTCAATTCGATCTTCCTGACATGTCCATCCCCGATAGGGAATGTAGCAGTGATTCTGGCCGTTGGCCAGCTGTTGCGAGCGGCTTGCTTGTCCCTGAGCAGGACTAAGTCTTCAACTTGAAGATTCCTTCGGGGTTCTGTCCACTTTTGTCTCTGTTGCAACAAAGGTAGATATTTTTGTCTCCAGCGAGGCCAGAACTGATTTGCCAGAGCCTGGACTTGTCTCCATTGCTTTGTGTACAAATCCTTGTCTGAAAAGTCTCCTGGTGGCAGAGGTGCTCCTGCCTTCTGCGTAAGGAGCGTTGATGGCGAAAGTATAAAGGGGTTTTCTGGGTCAGAAGACACAGGTAGGAATGATTGTGCGTTTATAATGGCTGTGACCTCTGCCATTAGGGTGCACAGTACCTCGTGGGCCAATCGGGTGCGTTGCTGTATCTCAGGTTTCCTTTTCTGGGTTTTCCGTAAGGACGTGAACCGTTTGACTGCCTGCTCTTTGTTATCTGGTGAGCGCTGGCATGGTTCTCTGATAGGCAATGGGGCAACCCCATTATTTGCTTCATCTCTGAAGACCTTGGTGTCTTTGGTTTTTAAAGAAATGGTATCTTGAGCTGATTGTGCAAGTTTGTTGTCATACTTCGTTAGAGCGAAGACTGACTGGCCCAGCGACTCGTCGCTTGCCTTGCGCTTGTTAACGCCTTGTTGTGCTTCCTTGATGCACGGGACACTCGGGCAGGGTCGAAAGATTGAATGGCGGCCACTCTCTAGCACATTGGTCTTGAGTGTGTTAACCATCGGTTTGTGTACGTCACCGAGACACACCTCTCCTATCACTACCCAGCCCAGATCCAGACGTTGCGCGAAGGGGGCGTTGAGTGGTCCATTGATCTGCTGCCTAACCTTGTGTACCTGGATAACATCTCTTCCTAATAGCAGGAGTATTTCCGCTTTCGGATCCAGTTCTGGGATGTGTTTGGCGATGTGGTGGAGATGCGGCTGGTGTAGCACCGCACTTGGTGTCGGGATCCCAGCGCGGTTATTCATGATTTCATTGCACTCTAAGAGCGGAGGGAGACAGATGACGACTTTACCATCCAGGGACTCGATCTGGATGCCTTCTGCCTTCCTTCCTTGGGTTTTCATGTTGCCTGAGCAAGTTTTGAGGTAGTATGGGAACCGCTCACTCTCAATGTTGAACAATTTAAAGAACTCTGGACTGACTAGTGAACGATTGCTCTGATCGTCCAGAATCACATAGGCTTTGATGGCCTTGTCTTTGGCTCCTTTAGGGTACACCTTAGTGAGGCAGATCTTGGAGCAAGAACGACTTGACTGAGCTTGACCGCAAACTTCTGTACAGTTCGTGCTGACAGCTATTGACCTAGAGTGAGCCTCTCCCTCCCCGCCGTCCTGTTGTGGGGTTGAAGGAGCGCTCTCGGTTTGTGGTGACAGGTCGGGATGCATGGCCTCGACGTGATCTGGGCTGCCACATTCCGGACACTTCACGGCGATCGTACACTCTCTGGCGAGGTGAGAGGTTGAGGAACAGCATCTAAAACATATTCTTTTCTCCTTGAGAAGAGCCGTCCTCTCTTCAAGGGGTTTTTCCCTAAACATTCTGCATGCTTTCAGGGGGTGAGGTTTGTTATGCAATGGACAATACTTGCCAGGGTCGTTGTTAGTCGTAAGGGCTTCGGTCTTGAGCACTGACACGGGTTTATCAATGTTGAAAACATTCGAAACGGATCTGCCTGGCTTGGTGTAAATCGAACTGCTTCCTGGACCTACAAGGCTAGGGTCGTTTCGCCTCTTCGCCTCCTTGCACACAAACCTAGTGAGGAGCTCAAAGGGAGGAAATCGACCATCGTGGTCTTCCTTGTACTCTGAGGCAACAGTCAGCCACTTGTCCTGCAGCCCAAATGGAAGTTTGTCCACAATTGGTCTAATCCCGGATGGAGTATCTAGGAATACTAGACCAGCTGAATAGCCATCTTCTTTGGCGCCTTGGATCTCCATGAGTAAATCTCCGAATTCTCTTAACTTAAAGTGATCTTTGGCTGACACCTTAGGAAAGTTTTCCAGACGTCGATATAGCGCCCTTTCAATGATGTCGGGGGACCCATATCTCTCCCAAAGTCTCTCCCACGCTTCGCTTAAGGCTAGCTCAGGTTTGTTGATGTACACTGAACGCATGCGTCTCACCTGGTCGCGTGATTCTTTCCCCAGCCATTTCGCCATAAGGTCCAACCTTTGGGTTGCACTGAGCTGGACCCCGTCAATCACGTTGGTGAATGTGGAGAGCCAAGCACGGTAATTTTCGGGTTTATCGTCAAACTGGTACAGTCCCGAAGTGACGAGATCCCGTCGTGCTAAATACTGCAGCGTGGGATCGGCTGCAAGCGGCATGCGGGCTGGAGAAGTGCGTTGGCGCCCATATGACTGAGAACGCACGTTTCTCATGGAATTTGCCATCCTGGATTCAACCTCCGCGTCTCTTCGCATCGAACTTTGTAACTTTGGTGTCAAAGTATATCGGTTGTCAGCTCTTTCATTCTTGACTTCATCGCGGGGCCGCGAGGGTAAATTCTCTTCCTCGTAGCTGGGGAAGTTATCGAATAGGTATGGAGAGGGGAGACGAGCCTGCCTGTCTGCTTGATATTGTACATAGTCGCTCGTGCGTTCCAGTCTGGTCCTTTCTAAAGCAGAACTTGTTTCGGTCAGATCACGCGACCCTTCAGCTTCTTCTATGTACTCTGCTTCCACCCTGGCAGCTTCTCCTTCTCCTTCTAGCTGCAGCACATGCAACTCTGTCGATATTTTTGTCATTTCCAACTGGGTTTCGGCTTCTCTGGCGGCCTGTTCTCTCTGGATTTCGGCTTCTCTGGCAGCCTCTTCTCTTTGTCTGGCGGCCCTTTCGGCTTCTTTGGTGGCCAGTTTCATTTTCAAAACTGCCTCTTGTTTGGCGTAATGCAGTCGCACCTTGGCGGCTTCTGCCTTGGCTCTTGCCTGTGTGGACTTACTTGATGTCGTTCTACTGCCCTTGTCGCTGGGCGCCATCGACTTGATCCCGGATCGAGCTGACATTGCAGCACTTGGAACACCTGATAACGCCTGGGTGGGCTTACTTGATGTCGGTTTACTGCCCTTGTCGCTGGGCGGCGTCGACTTGATGCTGGATTGAGCTGACATTGCAGCACTTGAAACACCTGATAATGCCGCTTTTTCACTGTCACGTTCTCCTTCGGGTGTAACGAAACGCCGAATTTAACGTCCGGATAAACCACAGTTAATAAGAACCAGATCGCAGTAAGATTAACCATTTACTGTTCACTCTTCACATTAACATATGGTGAAAACTGTTGATAAAACAATACAAGATTGATACAGTATTTGTTCCTTCCTTAATATCACATTTCAAGTGTAAATACTTGCAAAGGTGACTATAACTACATTACACTAAGGTGCAGTATACAGGGAGAGTTTACCTGCTCCATTGACTACTTTAAATACACTTCCATGCAAACTATCCGCGACTCTTTAACTAACGAAAGCATAAACATTATCTACCGACGTTACCTCTAACAGGATCACTATTAACATCTTAGTTCAATATATCGATTATCTATTAACTTACAGCGTTGCTCTCACTGTGATTTCTCATGCCTGCAAAACTGCTTGTGCTCAGGTGAGCCTCGTGGAAAGCCCCCACCCTCGCGCTAATTTCAAACCGGTGTTTTCCCACAAGACGCGGCGAAACCGGATGTGACGTCATCGCATGCCGATATATTTTACATGCAATGAATATACTTTAAACACTTCTAATTCTAACTAGAAAATACTATTGAATGAATTACTAAGCGAAAATATTATAAACTAAATAACTGTCGTAAAGACAGCACATCCCTGTTTCCCATAACAATTTCTCCCAATTCATTCTTCAAGGGGCCAACATTGTTCTTAACTATCTTCTTTCTCTTCACATAGCTAAAAAAGCTTTTGCTATCCCCTTTTATATTCCTGGCTAGACTGAGCTCATACCTGATTTTTTCTCTCCGTATTGCTTTTTTAGTTAAGATCTGCTGTTCCTTAAAACTTTCCCAATCATCTGTATTCCCATTCATCTTAGCCCTGTCATACTTCTTTTTCTTTAATGCTATACAATCTCTGACTTCCTTTGTCAACCACTGTGGCCCCTTCCCCCTCTTTGAATCCTTCCTTCTCATCAGAATGAACTGCTTTTGCATCTTTTGTATTATGCCCAAGAATATCTGCCACTGCTGATCCACTGTCTTTCCTGCCAGGGCATCCGCCCATTTAACTTTGGCCAGCTCTTCCCTCATGGCTCCGTAGTCTCCTTTATTTAATTGCAACACTGACACCTCTGATCTGCCCTTATCCCTCTCAAATTGCAGATAAAAACTTATCATGTTATGATCACTACTTCCTAATGGCTCCTTTACTTCAAGATCACTTATCAATTCCTGTTCATTACACATCACCAAGTCCAAAACAGCCTCGTTCCTGGTTGGCTCAAGCACAAGCTGTTCCAAAAATACATCCCTTAGACACTCCACAAACTCCCTATCCTGGGGTCCAGCACCTACCTGATTCTCCCAGTTCACCTGCATGTTGAAATCTCCCATAACGACTACATTTCCTTTAGCACATGCCAATGTTAACTCCCTAATCAACTTGTACCCAATATCCACGCTACTGTTTGGGGGCCTGTACACAACACCCATTAGGGTCTTTTTACCCTTACTGTTCCTCAGCTCAATCCACACAGACTCTACTTCCCCTGTTCCCAAGTCACCTCTTGCTAAGGATTGAATCTCATTCCTCACCAACAGGGCCACCCCACCCCCTCTTCCCATATTTCTGTCTCTACGATAGCACGTATACCCTGGTACACTCAATTCCCAGGCCTGATCCCCTTGCAGCCATGTCTCCGTTATCCCAACAATATCTGTCTGGGTGTTCCAGGGTTGAATAAAGAGCCAATAAAATGGCATCAGCTGTGGACCTGTTGCTCCGATAGGCAAATTGGAGTGGATCCAATTCACTTCACAGGAAGGAGTTGATATGATTTAGTGGAACTCTAACCTTTGTGCCCACAGCAGAATCATCCATTATACCCTGGCTGGTTTTGAGTGCAATCACAATTTATAAGGACTGCTATTACTAGGATCACCATCAATTCCCTATGCAATCATTTGCTGATCCAGTGAGAGCTTGTGCTATTCACAAATATAATCTCTGTTTCAATTACCAGGTCATGTGGATTTAGTGGGATGCTTAGTATCAGAAAAGGTTTATGTCCTTCTATTCCTGTCACTCCTGATCACATATATCCTTTGCCGAATGGGTTTCATTGCTCGTTTAATAATGTTGCTGGAAAGTCATAGTTTCAGTGATTACTTTAACAGTTACATTGTCTAGTCAAATGCTTTGCAAGTAATTCCACATGAGAGTCATGTTGACAACCAAAAACTATGACAAATTGAAAATGAATAACAGCCGACAGGTGTGATCACAACCATCCAGACAATCCTCTCAGTTCTCAATGACGATAGAGGTCAATATTACATCTGTTAAAGGCCAAGTATACTTGGAATGAACAGTAAAAATCTGATTCAACTAATAGTGAAATAAATCTAAACCCCTTATGCATTTCAGAAACCTGTACATATTTTATTGTTAGTGACTAGGCTCGGAGCCCAAATGTTTCATGAGGTTCCCAACATCTTCTCCAAAATAGTTGAGTATTTGCCATTCTGCCTCCTTGATTATGTTTGTTACATTTTATACTTTTAGTCAAAATAGGTTTTACATGGTAAAGGAATCAAGGAATGTGGGATTGTGCAATAATATGCATTAAGATAAAAGATTAGTCACGATTTTACTGCATGGTGGAGTAGCAAAGAGATGGAATGGTCTGCTCCTGCTTGTTTTAGTTCACAGTCAGGTAGGATGAGTAACATTTGACCAGTCTAAACCACTGCTGCATTGTTATTCTAAATGGTACTTGTCCCCTGTCATTGTGCATTTGCTGTTGTAGATGGCTCACTGTCATGCTATGATGAACATTACTGGAGTGTTCTAACAAACTGATGGAAAAACAGACTAAGTGTCCAGAGCTATTAAGAATTTATTAATCAGACACTTATTTTTATTGAGTTCCTTTACTTATGATCTGCTCATGATTCTAAATGGTGGTGTGTGCCTCTGATGACTTGCTGCTCTCCTATTTGCCTTTGGGAAGGCATATGCTTGGCCCTTTGCAAGTTTTCCACTGTATGTTCTCTCACAGTGCTGATGTGTGGGAAGATCCAGGATGTTGACTGAACAATGCAGAAGGAACAGTGATATTTACCAGATAGCATGTTGTGCAACTTGGAAGGGAACCTGTAGGTGGTGGTATTCCCATATGACTGTTGCTCTTTCCATCCTTGCTGGTAGTAGTCATAAACTGGCAGGAGCCCATGAACGTAATGGCAGTACGGTTTGTAGGTGCTACACTCTATAGCCACCAGTAGTGCTTGTGGTGCCAAAGCTCAGGGGGAAAGAATGACAACTCACTTGTCTGCTCTGAGTGTGACCACAACAAACTGCAGAGTTGTGGATCCAGCTCAACATTTCACTTCACAGAAACCAGTTTTCCCTCCAAGGGTCCTGTCTATACTTCTTGTGGCCTCAGCAAAACAGCCAGCATAATCAAACACCCCTCCCTGGAGACCCTCTCTCCCGGCTTCCTTCAAGCAGAAGATACAAAAGCCCAATATAAGACTATTGACTATTTCCCTAGTATGATTAATTGGACTCTTGTCCTCACAATCAAACCTGTCAGGATCCTGTACCTTACTGTTTACAGGTACTGCACTTTCACTGTAACTGTTCCCCTTTATTCTGCATTGTTATTGATTTGCTTTGTTCTATCTTAATGCACTGTTATAATGATCTGATATGTATGAACTGTACTGAAGGCAAGCTTTTCACTGTGTCTCAGTACAGGTGGATTTGAATTCCAAATCCAACCTTCCAATGGATTTTCTGTCTCAAGCAACCAGTCTAAATTGTTTGTCATAATGAAAGGTCCAACGAACAAAGCTTCAACTCCACTATATATAGCCTTGAGATGTGTCTCCTTACATTCAGCCACAAAACAAAGAAACCTAATAGAACCCATTAAAAAAAATACGGTTAAACACCCAATGTGCAGGAAAAAAGTAGCGCAAACAAGAAAATAAGCAAATAACATTCAGAACGGAAGTTCACAGAAGTGCGTCAACAGCCACGAAGCCAGTCAATCTGGACCGACACTAAAAACACCCAAACTCCATGTCATTCCTTGCTCTCAGACCCACTTTGATATGCACTTTATTCATTCAGGATCCTTACAGTGATGGATTGATACAGTGATGTGCATGTTAGGGTCATTCTAGAGTTATGAAATTATAGATAGCATAATAATGGATTAGCTAAAATGGAAACCAGTCTTCAGGAAATAAAACCAGTGCATAATTTATCTTCAACTGATACTTTGTGGCTAGTGAAACCAATCGTTCAATTTCTGTCCCATATGGTTAGGGAAAGACAAGAGATGAATGCTACTGCTATTAGCACAATCTTTAAGGTGTATCCCTGCCACTTGATGCACAGTGCAGGACAGACCTGTTTTGTCATCTAACCTTCTAGTTAGTTGTGCATTCATGCAGCCATCCTTCAACATTGTTACAAATGTGTATATTTTTAGTGTCAGATTTTTGGAACAGACAACAGTGATTCTGCTATTTGGGATGTGCAGCCAAATTCAAATTCAAAATACAATGTACCTTTATTAACACAATATGTATGCAGAATACAACTGATTTCTGTCTTCCTCAGAGAGCAATGAAACAAAGAACCATGGAACCTTTCATAGGTAAAAAACAATCAACCCACATGCATGAAAACAAACAAATCGCATAAACTGCAACCGGAAAAAAACAGAGGATATATTATGCTTATAATTCGAAGGCATATTTCAGTTCAGTATTCATTATCTATAACCCGCCCCGATTCAAAATCGCCCAAACCAGCAACTAAAAAAGGACAGACCAGAAAATAATGTGAATTAGAGTCTACAATTCACAAGCCATGTCAATTAAACCTTGCACCATCATCTGACAGCATCGATAGAGGGAGAGAGAGAGAGAGAGAGAGAGAGTGTGGGGGGGATCATTCGAAAGTAAGGACCTTCCCGTGGGAGCAGCAGGCTAGAGGGAGAGAAAGACCATCATACACACATACTCTTTGCTGGCAGCAGTGACCGAGAGGCTGGTAGATGGCGCTGAGTATTCACTGGCCTCTACATCCTCCTCGATGATTTCAATCTTCATCAGCACGTCGGTCGTGGGCGTCCATGCTGTGCTGTTTGCTTGCAGCCTCGTGGTAGCCCCTTGGAGGCAGCAAAACGCCAGAGTGCCCAATCCATCCGAAAGCACACTGCCAGTAGTAGAACCACATCTGAAATTTTAAAGATAAAAAATGTATGGAGTTGCTCTGTGACCCTTCTTCAGGATGTTGCCCTTAACAGTGTTGTTCACTGGTGCCATTTCCCTCCAGATCTGTAAACTTACCAAACTCTATTCCAAGTTCAGTTGGTGCATATCATAAGTTCTGGATATGTGACGACTAATGTCAGGCAGGTAATCTTTGAACAGTATTGACAATGGCTGCTATCACCCACTCTTGCGAAGACAATGCCCAGAAGAAGGCAATTGCAAACCAATTTGGTAGAAAAATTTCCCGAGGATGATCATGGTCATGGGACCATGATTGCCTACGTCATGCAACAAGGCAAATAACGATGACGATGATATTTCAAATGAAAAAGTTCAGTAGCTAATTGAGGCAATTGGAGCTATAGATACTTATTGTTAATTTTGTGCTTTAATATTGTTATTTCAGAAAAAGGAGATTCCCTTGCATCCAGAAAATCCTAGACAAACTCAGCAATTCAAGCAGCATTTTGTGGCCCTGAATGGAGGTAAGGAAAGATGTAAATGATCAAGTGTAGCATATTCGTCTCTTGGCCGGATAGTAGGGAGGGAAGAATGGACGAGGGAGTCACTGAGAAAGCGATCCCTATGGAAAGCATAGAGTGGAGGAGGTAATGGTGTGTTTGGTGGTAGGGTCCCACTGAAGATGGGAGAAGTTGCAGAGAATGATGAATATGGCTTCCATTCAAGGCCCCCAAACCATCCCTCCAGCTGGGTAACACCTCACCTGTGAATCTGTTGCGATCGCTTACGTATTTGGTGCTCCTGATGTTGCCTCTTCTACGTTGGCGAGACCCAATATTTAACTGGTGGACCACTTTGTCGAGAACCTCTGCTCCATCCACCAAAAGTGAAATTTCCTGGTGGCCAGCCATTTTAATTACTGTCCCTACTCCCGTACTGACATGTTTGTCCATGGTCTCCTCTTTGGCCGTGATGAGACCACTTTCAGTGTGGAGGAACAACACCTCATATTCCATATATTGTATTGGTAGCCTCCAACCTGATTGCATGAGCATCAATTTCTCCTTCTGGAAGAAAAAAAAACCCTTCTCTTATTCTTTTCCCCTACTCTGGCCAATTACCTCTTCTCCTCACTTACTTATTGCCTCCACCAGTGCCCCTTCTTCCCTTTCTCCTATGGTCCACTCTCTGTTCCTATTGTATTCCTCCTCTAGCCCTTTACCTTTCCCAGCTTCACTTATTGCCTTCTAGCTGGTCCTCCTTTATTCTGGAGTTATCCCTCTTCCTTTTCAGTCCTGAAGAAGGGTCTCGACCTGAATCGTCAACAGTTTCATAAAAATTGCCTGACCTGCTGAGTTCTGTCAGGTTGGGTCGAGTTATGGTAGGACTCAAGTGCAGACCAATGAATGCTCTTTTACCAGGATTTGTTAGGGAGCACAAGGGCAGCAGTCTTTCAAAAGACAGGAGGCAGGCAGAAATCCGGAGTGGCAGGCGGAGTTCTTACCCAGGAAAGGCAGATGATCCTGAGCAAAGAGGCAAAAGTGTGGTTCCAAAGGCCAGAAATCAATCTCTCCCTCTCCCCCTCCCTCCCTCCTGTTCCAGAGTATGCGATGGACTCACATTCTAAATCCCTTCACCCAATCGCACGCATACACATACCCTAACCTACACTTTATCCTCCCCATCCTAGTACTCTGTTTATCCACTATATCCTATAAAAAAAACCCTGTACCCCTTAAGAAAGCTAAAAATACCCTGACCTTTGTTCTCTCACTCCTGCCCAGCAACCCTTTTAATGTGAATTCCTGACCCCCAATTCCCTTACATTAATTCTCATCATCTCTGTCTGTATCCCATACTTCCTGCAACTCAGAACTACATGTTCTACTAACTCCTCTTCCTGACATTCCTCACACAGTCCTGTCTGATGTTTCCCTATCAATTTCAATGTTTGGTTTAGTGCACAGTGCCCCAGCCTTAAGCTAGTCCACACAGTTTCCTCTCCTCTGTATCTACTTCCTACCCTAGTACCTGCAACACTTTTTTGTATTTGATATAAATGCCTCCCTTTCCCCTCCTTGTCCCATCTTTCTTGCCACATTTGGTTAACTTTTTCACAGATTACACACTTAACCTCTGCTTTACTGATACAAATGTGCATTTCTATATTTTCTTTCTTTATTGCTCTCTTTGCCAGCTCATCCACCCTTTCATTGCCCTTCACCCCTACATGAGCTGGAACCCATAGAAATTTAACCTGACCTCCCTGATTTGCAACTCCTGTGACTGACTGAAGGACTTCATGAAGTACATCTTGCCGGCTGTTTGAGTGAGAAGACCTTAAACTTGCTAGAACTGAAGACGAATCCGAGCATATCAACGCTGTGACTGGTTTAGTTTTCTCCATCCAACCCAACGCAACCAACACTGCCATCATCTCCACTGTATACACCACTAACTTATCAGATGTTCTTCTGCTGATTTCAATTGCTTTTGCTGGTATAGCCACCCCAAACCCTGTCACTCCTGTTTCAGGTTCCTTAGCACCATCTGTATAGACCTGAGCATAATCACTATACTTTTCCATCACATGACAGTTAAGTGCAATTACCAAATCAGTTTTATACTTTCCTTTCCTTTTTACCTCCAACAAATGCCAGTCTGCATCAGGCCATACCAGTTTCCATGGAGCTACAAGCGGATAAACTACTGAAGGACTTATCCTTAGAACAAACACTCCACATGATCTAGCAATGTCTTTCCCTACCCGACTAAAGTTTTCCCTCTGAAACCTCCCATTTTCCCAGGACTCCTGCAACACTCCTTTAGCAGGGTGAGAATCATTGTGTCCCTGCAAATTAACCCGGTAGTTTGCCATCAATTGCATCCTTCTTAATTCCAAAGCCATTACTCCCATTTCTACCTGCAGGGCTGATACTGGTGATGTTTTAAAAGCCCCACTGCACACACTCAAAACTTTATTGACTGGAAGAAGGAACCAGGAGTGAGTGTCTATCATACAATGTCTTGGAGACTGAGGCCGAGCGTCAGGCCGCAGATCTCCTTTATACAGGGGCCTGTGGGAGGAGCCACAGGAGCAGTCAGCAGGGGCGTGTCCCGACAGGCACATAGTTCACCACAGCCATTACTCCCATTTCTACCTGCAGGGCTGATACTGGTGATGTTTTAAAAGCCCCACTGCACACACTCAAAACCTGAGCCTGAATCACATCCTGTTTCCTTATAAGAGACCCAGCTGCTGATCCATATGCTACACTTCCATAATCCTACACAGATCTTACTAAAGCCACATACATTCACTTTAATGCTGAACAACTTGCTCCCCATTCCCTACCAGTCAAACATCCCATCACATTTATTACTTTTTTACATTTCTCCTCAACTTTCCTGATATGGTCTGCCCATGTTAATCATGAATCAAATATAACTCCCAGAAATTTAAATGATCCAACCCTTTCTAATTCAATCCCATACATCCTTAACTTCTTCCCTACCTCAATTCTTTTCCTAGTGAAAAATACAATTTTAGTTTTTTCCACTGAAAATCTACATCCCCAATCATAACCCCACTCTACCACTTCAATTGCTCCTTGTAGTTTCCTGATTAAATGCTCCGTGTTCCTGTCTCTTTTCCGCAAGGCCCCATCATCTGCAAACAGACCTACCTATATCCACTGGTACCTTTGTGAAGACATCATTGATCATAATGATAAAAAGTAACAGGCTAATCTGGCAGAGAATGTGAGTCAAGGCAGTGCTTAAATGGACCGGGTAATGAGTGAAAACAGAAACAGGTGGGTGCTAGTGAGGAGATAAGTGGGTAATTGTCGAAAGTCCAATAAAGAAAGGGGCTGGGTCAAAACTCACATGGCCAGGTGAAAGAAGGCAGAAATTAAGGGCTGTCGTGGTCCAGAGCTATCAGCAGAGGCCCTTCAATCCAGTATTCAGGCCAGATCCTTAAAAGTTCCTCCAGCATTTTGTGTGCATTGCCCTGGATTTCCAACATCTGCAGAATCTCTTCTATTCTCTTGTGTCATCCTCGACTCTTTCTCTCTCCTGGAGGTTTGCAATGTGAATAAAGAGTTTTATATTTCCCAGTTGCTGCTTCTGTGTGCCTCAGTTTTCATCAGTCACAACAGTTTACATCTGAGAAGGCAATGACATCTGTACTTCTGCTGATTTTGCAATTGGTAATGTCTACATGGATTTAATTCTTTCACTCACAGCTAAATCATAATAGACACTGCAGATACATAACCATTTGACCAGGCATCAGAGAGCAGTGCTGAATTACCCAAGGAAACAGTGAAATATGAAGAAAGAATAGGCTGTTCAGTTCATCATACCTATTCTAACATCAAGTTAGATAATAGTCGGCCCTTTACCACTGCACCACTTTTCACCACTAAATCAATATTCTCTGTTATCCTTAAATATCTATCAATCTCGCTCTTGAATATATTCATAGCTTGAGCCCCCAAAAGCTCTTCTAAGGGGATAAATTTCTTTATCAGTTATGTCACGAACTGTTTGTCTGCAATGTTGAGACTGTGCTCCCTGCTCCTAGATAACTTAGCAATGAACATTAATTTCACATATAGTCCCTTTATAATTTTACACATTTCATATCACCTCTCAGTTCTCTGAATCCAAGAGACCACAGGCCCAGTTTGTGTTATCTTCCTATTACAACAAACCCACCATTCCAGGAATCAATCTGGCAGACCTTTACTCAACTCCCTCTATGGCAAGACAGCTATGTACACAATCAAAACTTTTCAAGTTTTGAGGTATTTTTTGACACGTGTCCATCGAAGCATCATTTGCATTAATGGTCAACACACCTGAGGCTATGCAGGGGATGGGCGGCAAGTGCCACCACGCATTCAGGCACCAATGTACCCCTGATGAGGTCAACATTACAAATCAGAGGGAGCACAGGGCAAAAATCAGGACCAGTGGTGTGAGCGATGCAGAAAATGAGGGCAGTGGTGACTTCACTAAACGTCAAACATGTGATTTGTGAGCACAAAGCCTAATGCTACTCAGAACTTCGCTCACAAGTTTGAAACTGGTTTCGCTGAGTAACTTCCCATCTAGGATCAGAGTTAAGTCAGGCCATATCTAGTTGATGGGCAACTGATGAACCTGACTGGCTTATCACTTCAGTGAAGTTCTTCACTGAATAAACTTATTGTAACTGCTTTTCTGCCCATGATAGGTTCCTCCCATACTGAGAGGGCAAGCAGGAGAGTACAGTCCATTTTTATTCTACGTAAAATGAACTCCTATAAAAATTCTGTGTGTCGAGCATCATCTGCAGGGAGTAAGGAACTGTTGACATTTCAGGCAGGGTCTTGCCATTTGAAGACTCTTACATTGCTACTTTTCTTCACTGTGGAAGACACTAGCAATGTGCCAGATGTTGTAATGTCAAGTCAAACTTGAGTTTCTAGAAAGTGTTGGGACCTAGAGGCAAAAGAAAATAAAATTTAAAAGTAATAGTAAGAATCCACTGGTAGACCACTGACAGACTGAACCCACTGCCTGAGTGCTGTTTCTGGCCAGGACATTTGGGGGGACCCCACAGCATCACAGTGGCAGTCTGGGAGCAGCGTTGGAATCGGCGGTAAGATGCTGATCTTTAAATAACTTGAGAGACTGTTTCATGGAAAAGAGCACTGCTGTCACTGCGTTTGGGTTAGCGCTCGCTTAGTCACGGGGATCATCGCGCGCAGGCGCTTCTCGGAAACGGCTCGAAGTTTAAGAAGAGCTCCGAACCTTCAGGAGGGTTCGCCCGGTTTGAAAACATAACGGTCTATTAAAGAAACGGAGACTGTGCAGGTCAGAATCCATCTACAAAGTCCGGAGAGACAGCCAGTTTTATCACCTAATGCCTGATTGCTAATGACTAAGGACTAAGAACGATTGACTATGACTACTGACTAATGACTAATGACTAATGGAACTAACGGAACTATCATTCTGCTGCACTTGCGAAAAATTAAAGGAGGAAAAAGGGAAAGTTGTTTGGTCATTGAGTGGAATCCGGTTAAGAACCCTTCGGTTAGGCGCATTCAATCCCTTTCAAGTGGGGAAGCTGCACATGTTCAAAGAAGAACAAGAACTCCGACCTGACAATGAAGGAAGAGAAGTGGGTGCAGTTAATATTACAAAGGAGAAGGTGATCAAAAAGCTGAAAGACTTAAAAGCTGAAAGAGGACTGGAAAATTGCAAATGTCTCTCCACTCTGCCAGAAAGGAAATTATAGACCAGTTAGCCTGACCTCACTTGTTGGGAAGATGTTAAAGTCAATTGTTAACGAGGAGGGGTTGGAGTACTTGGTGACACAGGACAAGATAGGACAATGTCTGCCTTCACGTGTTGAGACTCAGCCGTGTCCCAACTCAGATGCGCGATTCAGTTTGCGTTTTGTTACGGATGGTTGAGAACAATTTAAATAAACACTATCTGGGGGGTATCCGCAACGGGCGGTGGGTGGTATTGCTTAGGTTTTGTGCTCACAAATCAAATGTTTGATGTTTAGTGAAGTCACCACTGCCCTCATTTTCAGCATCACTCATACCACTGGTCCTGATTTTTGCCCTGTGCTCCCTCAATGTCTAGCATGGTTTCCTTAAGAGAAAATCCTGCCTGACAAACTTGTTGGATTTCTTTGAGGAGATTACAAGTAGGATGGATAAAGGGGATGTTGTAGGTGCTATATATTTGGAATTTCAGAAAGCCTTTGACAAGTTGCCACACATGAGGCTGCTTACCAAGTTAAGAGCCCATGGTATTACAGGAAAGTTACTAAGATGATTGGAAGAAGGCAGCGAGTGGGAATAAATGGATCCTTGTCTGGTTGGCTGCCAGTGACTAGTGGTGTTCTGCAGAGGTTGGTGTTGGACCACATCTTTTTATGCTGTATATTGATAACTTACATGATGGAATAGATGACTTTGTTGGCACGTTTGCAGATGATTTGAAGATTGGTGGAGGGGCAGGTAGTGTTGAGGAAATAAGTAGGATATAGAAGGACAGACAGATTAGGAGAAGGGGCAAGAAAGTGGCAAATGGAATACAATGTTGGAAAATGCATGGTCATGCCACTGTGGTAGTAGAAATAAATTTTCAGACTATTTCCTCAATGGGGAGAAAATCCAAAAAATCAGAGATGCCAAGGGATTTGGGAGTCCTTGTGCAGAATACCCTAAAGGTTAACTAGCAGTTTGAGTTGGTGGTGAGGAAGGCAAGTGCAATATTAGCATTCATTTCAAGAGATCTAGAATACAAGAGCAAGGATGCAATGCTGAACTTTGTAAGGCACTAGTGAGGCCTCACATTGAGTATTGTGTATAGTTTTGGGCCCCCTCATCTTAGAAGAGATGTACTGGCATTGGGGAGGGTCCAGAGAAGGATCACAAGGATGATTCCAGGAAGGAAAGTGATTTCATACGAGGAACGTTTGATGGCTCTGGGTCTGTACTCACTGGAATTTAGAGGTATGAGGGGGGGTCTCACTGAAACCTTTCAAATGTTGAGAGTAGATGTGGAAAGGATGTTTCCCATGGTGGGAGAGTCTAGGACAAGAGGGCACAGCCTCAGGATAGAGGAGCATCCATTCAAAACTGAGATGCAGAGAAATTTCTTTAGCCAGAGGGTAGTGAATTTGTGGAATTTGTTGTTGCATGCAGCTGTGGAGGCCAGGTCGTTGGAAGTATTTAAGGCAGAGATTGATAGGTTCTGGATTGGAAAATGGTATCAAAGGTTACAAGCAGAAGGCTGGGAACTGAGGTTGAGGAGGAGAGAAAAAGAATCAGCCATGATTAAATAGCAGAGCAGACTCAATGGGACAAATGGTCTAATTCTGTTCCTATGTCTTATGGTCTTATGGTCTAATCAGCAGAAGGTATATTCTCATTTTCCTTTCTTTCCAATTATCTGTCCAAATAAAGGAACCCTGCCATGTGAGAGACCTTATCACTAATAGTAAGGTATTGTAGTAACTGTGTGAAGACCTGTATGGTGAGTTATACTCTTGACTACATAAAAACCCACATAAACTGAGCAATTCGACACAAAACCTTTGCTTGAGAATCAACACCTAGGCTCCATGCTGCAGAACCGTACATAATGTGATCCTTCCTTAGTTTAAATTACTTTCAGATAGTTGAGTTTGATTCCATATACATTTTTTTTCTTTAAAGCTATTCATTAAAGAGATACCTAAATAGAGAATAACCTTCAGTGCAACTTGATAGCTTTCCTTTAAAGCATTGAGCTGGTTGTATATAGTGGCATTATTTTTCCTAGATATTTTGAATTAGTTCAGAAGTCACCTACATTAAACTTCTTTGAGATTTTCCCTGTTTAATTCCAATGACATTTCACACATGTTCTGGATGAAACTTGTTATGTACATTCTGGATATAATGAAAAAACTCATAGAAGTCTCCCAGCTGAGGATCAAAGGTTTGTTCAGGACAGCTTTAATAATACCCTCATTTGTAAGAGTCGAAGTTCTTTCAGCTTGTTAGAATCAAATGACAATTAAGGCATCAAATTTGCATTTGGATTTAAAAAATCTTTTGATCCATTATGTAATACTTAAGATACTTGACACTATTCAGAACATTTGATTGGCATTTTGCCACTAATAAATTCTCCTTGAACTTCTAGCTGGATACAGGTATTGATTTTAACTGACGTTTTGATGACAAAACTTGCCATTTGCATCAGGATGGCATATCTAGTCCAGGGTATATATACATTCATTGTCCATCCCTCATGATTGGCTAGTCCTCATCCAATCAGGTTTTCATTGTCCCACCTAGTTTACAATCGAATTACAGTTCTTACTTAGAGCAAGACCTGCGTGTTTGTTAAAATTCTTTTTCTCTAGTTTTATTTCAATGGCTTCCTTCACCAGGTGGTCCCAGAAGCCATTGGTGCAGCACGGTAGTCAATCCAATGCCCACTGTGAATGCAGTGTTCTGCTATCACCATTCTCTCCAGGTAACCTGTAAACGCCAGCTGCCCTGAGTCCCAACCCAACTTTGACCCGCATAATCTGTGATCAGAGCTTTGTTTCGGATTTGTAGATTGCATTAATCTGGTACTTCTTCAGGATCCTGATAATCCTTTCTGAAACCTTGGAAATATAGGGAAGACAGGTGGTAGCAACAGGTTCCTCCTTGTTGTTAGTTTCCCTGTAAATGCAGAGCAACATATGTCCGCCAGAGGGGGTGCATGGTGGAAAGCCACATCAAGGAGCACAGGAGGTGTATCCATTTGGGTTACCTGGAGTAATCGGCTTCAAGATCTTGGCATCAATACCTTATTGTGCTGTTGGATCCTTAATTTCCTCATGTTCAAACCCGAGTCAGTTCCGATTGGTGCACAGGTGCACCTCAAGGCTGTGTGCTGAGCCTCCTGCTCTACTCATTTTATATCTATGTCTGTGAAGCTAGGCACAGCTCCAATTCTATATTTATGTTCTCTGAGGCCAACACTACAATGGGCTAAATCAGAGATGGTGATGAATCAGCACACAGGAAGGCAATTGCACATCTGGCTGAGTAGTGCCACAGCAACAACCTCTCACTTAATGTCAGCAAGACCAAGGAGCTGATTATTGACTTCAGGAGAAGGAAACTGGAGGTCTGCGAGCCAGTCCTCATCAGGAGATTAGAGGTGAAGAGGGTTTGTAACTTTGGCCCTCCCCACCAATGAGCACATCTACACGAAGCGCTGCTGCAGGAAAGCAGAGTTCATCATCGTGTCATGATCTCTTCTCACAACCCATGTACTCTCTTTCAAGGACTGCTTGTCTCATGTCATTGTTATTTATTGTGTATTGATTATTATTTTTTCTTTTGATTCTGTACAGTTAGTGTTCTGCATGTCTTTTGCACATTGGTTGTTTGTCCACCCTGTTGTTTATGGTCTTTCATTGATTCTATTATGTTTCTTGGACTTATTGAATGTTCACAAGAAAATTAATCTTAGGGTTTTATATAGTAACATGTGTGTACTTTGGTAATAAATTTAATTTGAACTTTAAACAGTATTTTAAAAGAGGAGAGGGAGATAGAAAGGAGTTTAGAGAAAGAACTTTGGGAATTTCAATCTTAGTAGCTGATTGTGTCAATCGTCAAAAATAGAAACGGTAGGTGGATTATTTCCTTATGTGTTTTGGTCTCAGTTATTCATTGGGATGGAATCACAAATGCCCAAGAACTGGAAAGTCTACAAAAGTGGGAGATGCGGCCAAGTCCGTCACAGTCAAAGCTCGCCCCATCATTGAGCTCATTTGCAGGGACTGCTGCCATGTTGAATCAGCAACCCTCATCAAGGACCTGCATCATCGCGACCATGGTCTCTTCTCACTGATACCATTGAGCTTGAGATACAGAAGCCTTAAATCCCACATCACCTGCTATTACCCTTCAACCATCAGGATCCTGAACGGACATGAATAACTTCACTCACCTCAACACTGACCTGACTCCACCTCCCTTCTAAAGACTCTATAACTCATTCTCTGTGTCATTTATTTACTGTTTTTTATAATTTGCACAATTTGCCTTCTTTTGCACGTAGGTTGTTTATCAGTTTTTGTTATGCATAGTTTTTCAGAAATTCTATTGTATTTCATTATTTTCCTATTAATGCCTGCAAGAAAATGAAAAGGTAGTATATAGTGACATATATATACTTGGATAATAAATTTACTTTAAACTTTGAACTTCAGTAACATTTTTGCAACATAAATGCAAGTTCTTATTGTTACCATATCTAGATTTTCAAAATGCATTTGATAAAGTGCCATGCAAAATTCTTTTATAGTTTGCAAAGGTTTCATGGTTGATGGTAATGCAGCATTATGGACAAAATATAAACACACAAATATTACAAACTAGGAGCAGCTGCAGGTCACATGACCCCCCAAGTCTGTGCCATTATTTAAAAAGACCATGCCTGATCTTGGAGGCCTTTTCTGAAAAAAAATCCATTTGAAATGGTCATAATAGATTTAAAAGTTCACACCAGAGGTCAGAGCACTGGAACCTAATCTTAGAAATCACTAGGTTCATAGCAGAGTCCCCTTTCAGTTGAAATGTGCTTTTGAAATTTCTCTCTGATGTATTAGCATATCAATGAAGGGAATATTTGCTGGATAGTTCTCTATTTGTCATGTTAAAGAAAATGTCTTGGATTTATATAGTATCTTTTCATGATCTCAAGCTGCCCCACAGTGCTTTTAAAGCCAATGGTTCTTTTGAGATGCCATTCTTTGTCTGTTGCAGTGGACAAAGTAAGGTAGCCAATTTGAGCGTTTCAAGGTCTCATAGACAAAAATGTCATAGTGAGCCGGTAATGCAGGGTTTTACTGTTTTTGTTAGGAAGGAGTATTGAGTTGAACACTAGGTACAACTTCCTTGATTGACTGCAAAATTGTCATGTGATCTTTCTGTTCCGTATGGTGGTGCAATTGGGATTTTGTTTCAATCTTTGAACCAAGCAGCAGCATCTCTAACAGTATTGTACTCCTTCATCGTTATGCTAATATACGAGTGCTTGAGTCTCTGGATTACAAAATTAACCAAAGATCTTCTAATGTGAAGGCAGTAATGCCAAATACACCTGACAAATTGGCTGTCAGCCATTTACAAATACATGGCTTCAGTGCTCTGTTCAATTTGTAGACAAAAGAATCTAAAATGGGTTTAAAAATGTCCAGCTGCTATTTGGAAGCAGGAATTGCTTTTATACATAATGAACACACAACAGAACCTGTAAGGGAATGCTACCCATTGCAACAAAGAACTTTGTATTTGCTTGGAGTATAATCGACAGCCTTGGAAAACAATAGAGAGTTAGAGGTGACGAAGGAAAATCTAGAAATTGCTTTGTTATTTCCACTCAATGTGTTCATGTTATTTTGGAGCAGATGGATTAATTATTTTTTCTGATCCTGTAGCAATCTTACTGAAATCTTATTACAGAGCTTAAGTCCATCTTCTTGAGGATTTCTCAGAAGAACTGATTCATTATTGCTGCATGAATTTTGGCAATGACAACATGCCATGAACCAGAGAAGAAAACAATTATTTGTATGTATTCCATCGGGTGACAACACTGCACTACTGCATCCCGCATCCAAGTGACATGGAAAGGAAGGTTGATTGGCCACTGGGATTTGAACTTAGTGTGTAGGTGAGTGGTAGAGTTTGAGGAGTGGTGGAAGATGAGAATATGGGAAGAGTGAAAATGGGAACTAATGTAGCATTAGAACAAACTGGTGGTTGATGGTCAGTGCGGACTTGATGGCCTGTTTCTCAAGATTCAAGATTTGGGATTGTTTAGTGTTATTTCTGGTACACAAGTGTAAAGGAGAACAAAATAATTGTTACTCCAGATCCAATGCAGCACAAAAAAACACAATGAGATTAAGAACTAAATAGTAAAAACATAATAAGATAAAGAACAAAATAATAACAAACTCAATATATACATAAATATATGTATATATATATATATACACACACATACAAAGTTTGTACATAAGATTGATTGTATGTTCATAAAGTGTCACTAAGTGTAGGAATGTCTGCAAAAATATGATTCTGTTTAGTAAACCTTTATGATTTTATGACTTTAGCATCTTTTAATATCTTAGGTTACCTCAACTTATTTTAAAACAACTAAACCTTTGAAGGACAGCCACAGTTAGTAAGCCTGAATCTGGACTATGTGGATAGAACGTGAAACACAGCAACTGTATCCCAAAGCCAGGAATTCTGGTTAGGATTCAAATTCACCAATAAACAAACATCAGCAGACAAACATTTGAATTCAATCTATCTAAATGATTTATTATGTTTAAGACAGCAAACATATAATACAAGGGAAAAGAAATTGCATAACTTTGGCAAAATTAATCAAACCTTCTTCCTGTACAAGGCTTCCATCAGTATTAAGTAACAAATCAACAGATAAATAGGCATATGATCCCAGGTGTGAAAAGCATGTGTCTTTTTGTGTGTAAGTCTGAACATTCTCTAGTAGGCTTGCTTCCCCATAGCTTTCAACATAGCTTTCCTTTGGTCACATGCAAATCAGAGGTTTAATTTTGCCTCAGATCTTGCCACCACTTGATGTCATGATCCTGATAATTCCCTATTTTCTCCTAATTTCCTTTGGTTGTTCCATGGTTCCAAGCATTAATTTCCCATTTGCTCCTAATTCGCTTTGATGATGGCGCACCTGGTTTCCATCAAGACCTGCAGCATAAGAACCCCGGCGTTACAACCACTAGTTGCCAGATCATTGGTTTTGCCTGTGTGGTAATTAACGTTTCCCAGCCACTTAGGACTGTGTGTTCTGAGTTTTGCTCCAGTACCGAGAATTACCTGTGAAACACAGTCTCTTTATGTCAAGATCAGATTTCTAAGTTCTAAGGACTGTGTGTTCTGAGTTTTGCTCCAGTTCCGAGGTTTACCTGTGAAACCCAGCCACACCGCATCAAGATAAGTCTTCTGAAGTTTTACTTCAGCACTGAGGGTTGCCTGTGTAACTCCGTCAATCCGTGCTGAGTAGAGTTTTGTTTGCAGTTTCCCTTTCGACGCTCTGTGTCAAGATAAATTCTGCCTGTCTCCTGCCTGCCTGCTCTCCCGCCTGTTTGCTGTTCACATCTGCATCCTAACTAAATCTCCTTGCCTATGTCCTGCACTTGGGTTCACCTCATTCATTGCAACACTTGAGTTATGTTTAAATAAAGAAAAGCTGCTCACCATTATATCTGATGCCCTGACCCATCAGCTAGATGCTTCAATCTTTTCCCAGTATTAGGGCTCTGACAACCAAGCTCTCAATTACCCTCTATTGCCCCCCATCCCCCGCATCTCCCCTCCACTATCTTGTGATGGTAACAGTTCTGATTTGAAGTTCAAAGACTGATTTTTAGCCATGTTCATTGCTTCTGTAATACCTAGCTGTAACTGAAGTAATTGCCCACACGGTGCTTAAACTTGGAGTACCTAATTCTTTCCTCAGCGCTGTTTTCTTGAGCATACAGTATGTGGGGCTTGTCATTTTTTCCAGCAGTTATGTTTCAGGGAATGTTGATTCCTAGGGATTAGTTGGTGCACTTGAGTTTTCTGTATTATTAGCAACATTGTCTCATCAGACTGGACATCTCATTATAATCTCATAATGAGACATCTCATCATGTTATTATAATGTGTAGCAGAGTCCCTTCATTCTCCCCTTCCATCTGCTTTCTCTTTCCAGTTTCTTCCCCCTTCCTCACATTTCCTTTCACCTTACCCCACCTTACCTCTATATTCAAGGTTCAAGTTTACTTGTCCCATGTACATTGAAACATACTGCAAAATGTGTCATTTGCATTAGCAACCAGCACACCTATGGGCAACCCACAAATGTCACCACACATTTTGGCGCTAACATAGATATGCCCACAATGCTTGGCAGAACAACACAGAACACAATAATTAACAAACAGCAACAGCAAAAACAGGCTACATTCCTCTGTCCCACCCACGCAACACACATAAATAATCCTTTAACCCTGGGACAGGCATGCATTTGGGCCTGCATACATGGTGCTTTGACCTTCCCAGTGGACTCGCAGAGCTTTGCAGATTCTGCTCCAACCAAGGGGGCCTCAACTTTCAGACTACATATTCCTGCCCAGGCCTCAATTCTTGGCATTAAACCCCAGACATGCCTGTTAAACAGTACTAACTCTGGAACTGCTAACATGTTTTTAATTGTCAGGCAGCATCCTTGAGAAAAGAGTAGCCAACGTTTCAGGCTGGAAACCCTTCATCAGAAATGGGGGGAAAGAGAGGGCCAAAGCCCAGTAATAGAGATAGGGGAAGGTGTTCAATATACACCCATAATCCTTTTTGTTTCCATGATTCTGCCTACACAAAATGTCAGTTAACCAGACCATCATTCAATCACTAAAAATTCATCATGCACAATGTTAAAAAAAATTTATCAATGTTGTGGTGCACAGATACAAACACACAATTGTCAATCTTCCCATCAACCCCCTTCCAAACTCACTTCAGCATCATAGAGGCGCCAGGTGGAAAACCAATCAGAGGAAAGATAAAGGGGGGAGGGGGAGGGGATAAGCATGAAAGAACTGTAGAGATAAAGAAGCAGAAAGTTGAAAGGGGAGAGAGGCAGAGAGGGACCTTCACCAACACTTCACCTGCGAGTCTGCTGGAGTCGTCAATTGCATCCGGTGCTCCCGGTGCAGCCTCCTCTACATCGACTCAGATTGGGGGACTGCTTCATCAAGCACCTATGCTCCGTCCGTCACAATAGACAGGACCTCCCAATTACCACCCACTTCAACTCTGCCTCTCATTCCCATCTAGATATGTCCGTACATGGCCTCCTCTACTGCCATGATGAGGCCAAACTCAGGTTGGAGGAGCAACACCTCATATACCGTCTGGGTAGCCTCCAGCCTGGTGGTATGAACATTGAATTCTCCAAATTCCGGTAATTCCCTCCCCCTCCTCCTTCCCCTATCCCAGGTCCCTCTCTCCCCTTTCAACTTTCTGCTTCTTTATCTCTACAGTTCTTTCATGCTTATCCCCTCCCCCTCCCCCCTTTATCTTTCCTCTGATTGGTTTTCCACCTGGCACCTCTAGGCCCTACCCCCTCCCCTATCTCTATTACTGGGCTTCGGCCCTCTCTTCCCCCCCATTCCTGATGAAGGGTCTCGGCCTGAAACGTTGGCTACTCTTTTCTCATGGATGCTGCCTGACCTGCTGAGTTCTTCCAGCTTTGTGTACTTATTCTTCGATCCACAGCATCTGCAGTTGTATTTTTATGTTTTTAATCGTACTCCTTTTACTGGAAAGATGGTGAAGCACAGGCACGGCCAGTCTCCAGAGCAGGAAGAACCTTAATTTCCTGCGTAGTGTAGTAGCGGCAAATCTTAGTGTTCATTGGTCATGGATGTGCAGCTAGTTTCATCTGACATTGAGAACAGCATCTCTTGATCAACTCATGCAACAGAAATGTCTCAGAGGTTGATTCATATGAAAAGTAATAAGCTATCTTTGAAAAGGCTCCCTGAGAATGGTGGATCAGTCCTGTTTACTTCATCACAAGCTGTCAGCAATGTGCCTCTCTGGAATGTGGAAGAGCAGTTGCTACTGCTTAGACTGCTGTTATAGATGCCAAAAAGCTGTCTTGACTGTCTACCACATGCTAGGTAGTGAGGGGGTGAAGGTCATGGCTTAAATGAAGTGAACAGGGAAGCATAACTTCACAGACATTATTGCTACTTTCTTCCTAGCAGGCCGGATCCCATTCCAAAAGAGTGTTCGGAAATAAGTGATGTTGCTGCACTTAAGTGGGTGTAGCTTCTGGTCCATGAAGTGCTCCTTAAAGGCAGCAACGGATTCCACATTAACTATCTGGTTGCAGCCACCCACAACAGTATGTATGGCCAACACAGAAGCCGGGGCCTCTGAGAAACCAGCACAATCTGTAGCAGAGATAACAGAGACTCTGGATTGTATCATTTAAAGAATTAATCAAATAATCATAAGCTTATGATGAATATATTACACCAAAAACTACCATTAAACATTGATAATAATAATTTCATTTAATTCTCTCTGGATCACAAGAATGAAATGTTGTTACTCTACTGCATCAGATGTGTTGATAATGATAAAAAAAAACTCTTGATAGAGAGTTAAACTTGTTCCAGACATTGAATAAGAAGAGTCTAGATGTTAGTAACTTGAATATTAGTTCATTTACAAAAGGTGAGTGCCCAAATATGGCAGACTACCACCAAATATATAACCATAATGAGTTCAAAGGTTTAAAAAAAGTTTGCAAGTTTTAAAATTTTATTTTGGCATCTGCAATTGAAATTTAATGTTGCTTCCTGAAAGCTTGGCATTTTTTACTGAGGAGAATCTGCACTGAATACTGCTCAAATTTTGATGAAATCTTGTATCATGTTCAGAGCAACAATAATTTTGCAGCAGGCTGCGTATTGCAAAGACAAAGGAAACTGTGTGATTCACTGTTGATTAGAAGGCAACTACCTTTGGGATAAAAACAGCAGGCGGCTGCAATTTGTTGTTTTATGAGAATATCATGGCTAAGCATTATTGAATACATGTCAGCTAAATTAAGACAGAGTCTAGGGTCAGGAGTTAAACTCATTTGTGCCTTTAATTTGAATCTGAATTTCTGGTACATGTTTCATAGGAAGATGACTAAAGGGAGTTGGAACTGCATTCCAGCAATGTCCCTGTCAACTTGCAAATACAGTTGTAACAAGGATGAGTAAATAACCTCTTGAAATAATTTTTTTCTCAAAATAGATTAATTTGTTTGAATTTAAAAGCCAGCTGACCTACTGTCAGTGTAGCTTTGCATGACTCAGAGATGGTAAGGCTGGGATTGTATCATTTAAAGAATTAATCAAGTAAGTGTGGAGATAAGCTTATGATGAATATATTACACCAAAAATTTCAAGTCCTTGTCATTTCTTAAACGTTTGCAAAGGTTTGGCACGACATCTAAAATTTTGACAAAATTCTATAGATGTGTGGTGGAGAGTATATTGACTGGTTGTACTGCAGCCTGGTGTGGAAACACCAATGCCCTTAAATGGAATATGCTACAAGAAGTACTGGATGTGGCCCACTCCATCATAGGCAATGCCCTACCCACATCTACACAAAGTACTATTGCAGCTAAACAACATCCAACGTCAAGGACCCCCACCATCCAGACCATGCTCTCTTCTTGCTGTTGCCATCAGGTAGAAGGTATAGGAGCTTCAGGGCCCACACCGCCAGGTTTAGGAACAATTGTTACCTTCTGAAGCAACCATATGGGATAAATTCACTCTACTTCACTCATTCCATCATTGAATTGATCCTAATAACTAGGGAGCTACTTTCAAAGACTCCTCATCTCATATTCTCATTATTTATTGTTTTTTTATTTATTATTATTATTTCTATTTTTTGTACTTGCACAGTTTTATTTTGCCTTATTTTGGATGTTTGCCCGTCCCGTTAGGTGCGGTCTTTCATTATGTTTTGTACTTACTGTGAATCCAGCAATAAAATGAATCTCAGGATTGTATATGGTGACATACTTGTACTTCGATAATAAATTTACTTTGAACTTTGTTTTACAAAGTTTGGGTAGCCATGTTGAATGATTGGTCCAAACAAGATTGTCCTTTTAAGTGGGAATGGAGTATAAGATTGGGTTCAGCAGGAAAAGTTAAAAAAAACAGCAAACTGTGAAAATACACAAGTTGTGGGAACAGTTCAGTGATGGGGCAAGTGAAGTTGAGTGAAGTTATCCTCACTGGTTCAAGAGTCTGATGGTTGAGGGGTAATAACTGTCCCTAAATCTGGTGATGTGAGTCCTGAAGCTCCTGTACCTTCTTACCGAAGACAGCAGGGAACAGAGAGCATAGCCTGGATGGTGAGGTCCTTGATGATGGATGCTGCTTTCCTGTGACAACACTCCATGTAGATGTGCTCAGTGGTGGGGAGGTCTTTACCTGAGATGGAGTGAGCCATACCCATGACCTTTTGTAGGTTTTCCATTACGGGCATTGGTATTTCCATGACGCAAATATGTACAATTGAGATCTGTGATTAAAACACATAAATTCAAATTAGCAAGCTCCAGAAACAATTGTTCTGAGTCTCCTCAGTATTTTCTCCCTTATTTACTGAGTAGGATTAGGAGAGCTGCTGATTTAAGTTTGCAAAGTGCGACTTCTGGTTAAGATGGCAGTAGCTTAAGTCGCTAAAACTATCGCTCCGCTCCATTTCATATACCTGCATTTATTTCTTACTCTTCCTCCCACTATTGAAGTTGCTGGCTGTACAATGAGTGTATCTAAGCCTAAGGCAAAAAAAGACACTCCATCGGGAGCAAACTTGAGTGAAATTGTGCTGCTGTTAGAACAAACCCGACAAGATACGTTTTCTCAATCTAGTTCGTTGGAACTGAAACTGGATAAAATCAACTCTACACTGGAGAATCATGCTCAACGCTTATCACATGTTGAAGAAGTCATGGAGAAACTAGACCGTCGTTGTAAAGACCTGGAAAGAATTTGCTCTACTCTAAAGGAGCATAATAGCAAGTTAACTCTTAAAGTTATGGACTTTGAAAGAAGGAGTAGATGCCAAAATCTTCAAATTCTTGGCTTGCCTGAGACTGTTGAAGGGCGACCTCCTGTCGAATTTTTCTCAAACTTTCTATGTGAGATTTTTGGAAGCGAAATACTTTCCAGTCCTCCAGAGATTGATCGAGCGCACCGTATCTTTACATCTCACACAGCAGATAGCCAGAGACCACGTCCAGTGATAATTCACCCCCATTGTTACCAAATCAAGGATTTACTAATTAAAGAAGCTCACCAATGTAAAACACTTCAATATAAAGGTCATGCTGTCCATTTAGTAGATGACTATGCACCTCAAGTTATGAGTGGACGTGCTGAATACAGAGGAGTAATGAAAGTTCTCTATGATTGTGGACTTCATCCGTCTCTCGCTTATCCAGCCCGACTCCGAATCAAGCTTAGGAACGGCGATTTGAAACATTTCAATTCGGTTGCAGAGGCACAGACCTTCATTGATAGCCTATCTGCTACTTCGAGTTCCTCAGATACGATATGATATGATCTCTTTTTCTTTTCAGCCTTTTTCGTTTCTGTTTAGATAACGGGTTTTTTTCTAATATTCTAATCTTTATTATCTTTTTCATTATCCATTTAACTCAATATATTTCAATATGATGGATTTCCATTTTCCAGTATGGACGTTTTCATTTTCCTTAATAGAGCTGATTGTGAAACTATGTAATTAGACACCTCTTAAAGGTCTTTGGAGACTTTATTTCAAAATGGAGTCGGTGTCGCACTAAAAAATTAATATTGATTCGTGAAGTGACGACGCCTTTAAATGTTTTTTTGTTTTCCTTTTCAGACTTCAGTCTCCAATTTTTACAAATCTTGATATTTTCTTTTTTAAATTTAAAATGTAGCTGTTGCATCTTTTTAATTAATAGCTTAATTATGTTGCATTGTCCTATTGAAGTTTTCTTTCCATTTTCTCAATTTTAGTTTCTATCTTACATAATTTTAGTTCTTTAAAGGTTGTGATTTTTTTTCTTTCTGGTTAGATTATTTTAACCTTAAGCAGCAGTTGATGCTTTGGATAAAATTCCTCTCGAATGGATTTTTCTTTGGTGGTTTTTTTTCCTGTGTTTCAAGATGCTATTTTTGTTTTTTTCTTATTTTTATAATTTGGTTGGATTACTTACTTTGACGTTAAAGTTTTTTTTTTCTGTATAACTGAGTTTATAGATTATCTTTTTCTCAGTTTGTCAACTCTAGCGGGAAGGTTGGGTTAAAGTTTTTTTTGACGATTATTATATTTTGAGATTTACAAACTTTGAATGTATTGTTTTTTCTCGTTAAGGTAAATCTTTGTTTGTAACTCTTAAAGCTTTTTGGTGTTTATTTCCATTACTGTAAAACAGTTGGAGTGGAGATAGTTAAGATGTTACCTAATTGGAAGTCCAGTAGGGGGTTAGTTTTTCTTGGGGAGAGCTTGCTGCTTTATCTTTGCAGCTCTCTTGTAGGTTTAGAGGGTGTGGGTGGGATCTCCAATGCTAATATTATATATGGAATTTTGACATATTTGTACTATACAGGATGTAATTTCATCCTGTTTTTCTCTTCTATACTTCTGCCCCAGAATTACATATGAATTTCAGATATGGTTTAATGCCTGCTATCCTTTTTCCTTATTATGTTCAATGGTTAGTCCATTGAACTTTGTCAGTTGGAATGTTAAGGGTTTGAATCATCCGGTTAAAAGGGGGAGAGTGTTTGCACATCTTAAACAGCTTAGGGCAGAGGTAGTCTTTTTACAAGAAACACATATTTGTCACTCAGATAATTCTTGTCTTATGGCACTATGGGCAGGACAACACTTTCATTCAACTTTTCAAGCCAAGGAGAGGGACGTTTCAATTCTTATAAACAAAATTTTTTCTTTTGAGCTTCATAATAAGATATCTGATCCTAATGGTCATTTTATTATTGTTTTGGGGAAACTTTATAATACACAGGTGGTCTTAGGCAACCTTTACGCTCCTAACTCGGATGATGTAGGGTTTTTTGACGTTTTTTTTTCTTCATTGCAGAACTAAGTTCATACTCTCTTATATTGGGTGGTAACTTTAACTGTTGGCTGGATCCAGTTTTGGACAGATCTTCTTCTATCCCTAGACAATTAAGTAAATCTGCTTTATTTATTCACTCTTTTCTTTCTAATTATGGAATATCTGATATTTGGCATTTCTTTCATCCACATGAAAGAGATTACTCCTTTTTTTCACAAGTTCACCATACATTTACTAGAATCGACTATTTTTTAATTGATAATCAATTGATCCTATCCGTCCGTTCTTGTGACTATAAGAGTATATTGATTTCAGACCATGCCCCACTTACATTGTCCATAGTTCTCTCCGGTCTCCCTCAAGTAAATAAACACTGGCATTTTAATCCAACCTTGTTGTCGGATAACGACTTGGTAAAATTTATGGAGGATCAGATAACATTCTCTTTAAATACCAATGCACTACCTGAAACCTCTAGTCAGGTGGTTTGGGACGCAATGAAAGCATATCTAAGAGGTCAAATAATTTCCTACACAGCAAATTTGAAAAGAAAGACTCACAAAGAACATTTAGAACTGATCAATCAGATTAAAGCTATACAATTATATGCCCAGGTCAAGACCCGGAGTTATATAAGAAAAGAATAGAACTTCAAACTGAATTTAATCTTACTTCTACTTATCTGATTGAATGGCAACTTTTGGGCAGTCGGAGTAAGTTCTATATTCACGGGGATAAATCTGGTAAGTCCTTAATTAACCAACTTAGGCGCTCTAAAGCAGAACAACACATCACTAAAATTCGAATGAGTAATAGGAATATTAGTGTGGACCAGTCTGAAATTAATGATACATTCAGGAATTTTTACTCTCATCTTTACACCTCTGAATCCTTTAATGGTAATACTACTGTTATGCAATTTTTAGATAGTTTAAATATTCCTAAACTTTCTTCTGATCTTAAACATAAATTGAATGAGCCATTATCCTTAGAGGAAATATCCTCTGCTATTTCTGCTTTGCAGCCTGGTAAATCTCCTGGTCCTGATGGGTTCTCTACAGAATTTTATAAATCATTTTCCTCATTGCTCTTATCCCAACTTAGTTTAGTTATTTTCTGATTCTTTTAAACAAAATAAATTGCCTGCATCATTTGATGAGACTTGTATCATTCTTTTAGCGAAAAAGGCAAGGATCCATTAGAATGTGATTCATACAGGCCAATTTCTCTATTAAATGTAGATGCTAAAATTTTAACTAAAGTTTTGGCCAGTAGGCTGGAGACTATTTTACCCTTAATTATCTCTGAGGATCAATCTGGCTTTATTAAAAATCGCCTTTCCTTTTTCAATATTAGATGTCTTTTTAATATTCTATATTCATCTTCGTCAGGGACCCCTGAATGTGTTATCTCTCTTGATGCCAAAAAGGCATTCGATTGGGTAGAGTGGCACTATTTATTTGCGGTTTTAGAAAAATTTGATTTTCAATATAATTTTATTAAATGGATTAAGTTACTATATTCCCATCCAATTGCATCAGTTTTGACTAATTCCCAGCAATCCCAACCATTTGATCTTAAATTTAGCACCCGACACGGATGCCCTTTAAGCCCTCTGTTATTTGATCTGGCTATTGAGCCATCGACAATTGGATTTCACAGTTGTACTGAACTGACTGGGATCTGGAGGGGTGGTTTTGAGCACAAAGTCTCTCTATAAGCCAATGATTTGTTATTTTTTATATCAAACCTGACCACCTCCTTACCTTTGATGTTTTCACTTCTCAATAAATTTAGTCAGCTATCCGGATACAAACTTAATCTACATAAGAGTGGACTTTTTCTGATAAATAAGGAAGCGCAAGAATTAGAATTCATGTCATCCGCAAACTTGGAGATGCTGCATTTAATTCCCTCGTCTAAATCATTAATATATATTGTAAACAACTGGGGTCCCAGCACTGAGCCTTGCGGTACCCCACTAGTCATTGCCTGCCATTCTGAAAAGGTCCCGTTTACTCCCACTCTTTGCTTCCTGTCTGCCAACCAATTCTCTATCCACATCAATACCATACATATATTCTCCCTAAATTTTTTATACTTATTTCAATCTTTACCTATATTTATTCCTAAAGTTTTTTTTGATTCTTTAGATTCTATTATCTCATCATACCTATGGAAGGGTAAACAGCCCAGACTCAATAAAGCTCATCTCCAAAAGTCTAAAAGAGAAGGTGGCTTGGCGTTGCCTAATTTTCGTTCATATTAGTGGGCAGCCAATATTCATAACATTATCTTTTGGTCCTACTTTTATAATCAGTCTGCTTGTCCAACATGGGTGGCAATGGAATTAAACGCTTATAAGAAATTATCTATTCCCGCTTTACTTGGATTTGTTCTTCCTTGCCAATTGCCAAAATCTATTATTAATCCTGTAATCAGGCATACTCTGAGAATATGGGCTCAATTTAGAAAATAACATGGTCTTTATAGTTTTTCCCTCTCTAGTCCTATTCTATACAGTCATTTATTTCAACCGTCTATGCAAGATTCCACATTCCAAGACTGGTGTAGGAGAGGTATCAGGCGTTTTGAAGACCTTTCTATAGACAATCGGTTTGTGTCTTTTGAACAGTTGTCTATAAAGTTTAATTTACTGAATACTCATTTTTTAAATACCTCCAAATTAGACATTTTATTAGCCCTTTAATACCACATTTTCCTGAACCACCTGATAAAACTGTTGTAGACTTGTTTCTTCAAATGAACCCCTTGGGCAAAGGCATAATTTCTACTATTCGCATTAAATTTATGATTCTCAGACAAGCCCCTTGTGATAAAATTAAAACTGCTTGGGAGCATGACTTCGGTTTTTCTTTGTCCAACAAGGTTTGGGATTCAATTCTTAAATCCGTCAATTCAATCTCTTTATGTGCTCGCCATTGTCTCCTGCAGCTTAAAGTCGTCCACAGGGCTCATATGTCCAAAGCCAAATTGGTGAAGTTCTATCCTGATATTAGTCCCTGGTGTGACAAATGCAAAGGAAGTGAGGCCTCCCTTTTCCATTTGTATTGGGCCTGTCCTAATCTGGAAAATTTTTGGAAAGGTTTTTTTTTAACTTTATCTTCTATATTAAATTGTCATTTGGTACCTGATCCTTTGATCACTCTTTTTGGTATTCTTCGAGACCCTGACAAGCATTTGACCCTGGCTAAACAACGAACATTGTCTTTTGCCTCTCTTCTAGCCAGACAAGCAGTACTCCTTAAATGGAGAGATGTAGTTCCCCCTATCCATGCGCAATGGCTTAGGGAAATTATGTCTTGTTCAGATCTCGAAAAGATTCATTACTCACTTTCTAATTCGGACATAAAGTTCCATAGGGTGTGGGGATCTTTTCTCGAATATTTTCATAACTCTCACTTAGATTGACAGGTGTTTGTTCTTTTTTCCCTTGCTAATCCAACGCTACATTTCCAGCTTTTTTTTTACTTTTGTTTTTATCTGATCAGGTAGCAGGCTGCCCCCCCCCCCCTTTTTTTATTACAATATGTAGTTCTGGGGTAATAAAAGTCTATCTCATATAATGGTTGGCTTGGAGTTGGATCAGTGATAGATTGGGTGCTTTTCTTTCCTTTACTCTTTTTTTTTCCTTTTTTACTATGGGTGACTTGCTCATTTGTTAAGACATGTATTACTGTTATTTTTGTTTATATGGCAATGATCCTTCTATATATATTATTGATTTTCTTTTCTTCATTGTAGTTTGTAGAAAATTATAAATAATTTTTTTTTAAGTTAGCAAAGTGCTTTATTAGACAAACAAATTTACAGGACAATGAGCAATATTCCTGTGGTGTGCTTACTGACACTGGTAAAAGCAGTACCACCCTGTTTTGCACTCAAACAACTGTAGTAGAATACAGAGAGCCTTTAGACGTGTGCTACAAGTCTAACAACACATATACACACACTGGAAATGTTACAGCCCATACCTAAACATGTAAATGAAAAGGAAAAACAGTCTCTCCACTTTACAATGTCTTGGGTACCTGGACAGACGGGTCCTTTCCAATCTGACCCTGTACCTATTCCTCTGATATGAAGTGTTTTTCTTTGTCATTACCTGCTGATCTAAATTGTGTTGTGTCACTACAGCCTGTTACATGAAATCATTTGATGGAAGTAGTACCTTCACTGTCAATCCAACCCATAGCGATGAAAGGTGTTGGCCTTCTATGGTTTCAGTTTGCTTGCCTCCCTGAGCCACCTCTTTCTGCACCACTTTATCCTTGTGGATTCCCTGATGTGTGAACAATAGTGACACATTCATCTCTAAGCTGTTCATGTGATTGATTGCATCGAAACAGTTTTCATAATTTTGTTTCGGTACCTGTACTGGCTAAAGATGTGTATTCAGCACATCTACATGGAGTGCTGTCGCAGGAAAGCATCAGCATCAAGGAGTCTCACCATCCAGGACATGCTCTCTTCTCATTGCTGCCATCAAGAATGAGGCACAGGGGCCCCGGACCCACACCACCAGGTCCAGTTATTACTCATCAACTATCAGACTCTTGAACTAAAGGGGATAACTTCACTAACTTCACTTACCCCAACACTGAACTTTCCCCTCAATCTATGGATCCACTATCAAGGACTCTTCATCTCACATTTTTGATAAGTATTGCTTATTTATTATTATCATTATTATTATTATTATTATTATTATTATTATTATTAGTTTCTTTGTATTTACTCTGAATGCCCATAAAAAAATTAACCTCAAGGTTGTGCATTTATGTACTTTGATAATAAATAGACTTTGAACTTTGAACATTTTGCAGTCACTTCCAGGAATAGATTTAATACCACTATGGTCTACTAAACAGAAAGGTGCATCTTGGAATTCATCCATCTTTGTGTTT
The DNA here is from genome assembly GCF_030144855.1 of Hypanus sabinus. NCBI lineage: Eukaryota > Metazoa > Chordata > Chondrichthyes > Myliobatiformes > Dasyatidae > Hypanus > Hypanus sabinus. Next base: position 44,089,581 of record NC_082724.1, on the reverse strand, counting down.
ACCAACTTCAGATTATCCTTATTGAAAATAGATAGCACATGGTTTGTCGTTTCTAGCTGTCGTATCCTCCCTTTGCTCTAGAAGGACGTGGCATGTTGCTCCACAGCAAATTGAAACATCACTGATAGATCTTGCATGAGCTTCTTGACATAGTTGTGTCTAGTGTATTTTTTTTTCCACAACATTTGCCTTGCAGGACACCAGGAACTCAGTATTCAACTGTTATTCTGAATCAGACACTGTTCTTTGACCTGCACATCTCTTCTAGTCCATAAATTGGTTAGGACTTTATTCACTGGAGTGTAGGAGAATGAGGGAGATTTGACAGATGTATACAAAATTATGAGGGATATAGATAGCGTAAGTAAAAGCAGGTTTTTTCTACTGAGGTTGAACTAGAAATCATGGGTTAAGTGTGAAGGATGAAATTTTTAAGGGGAAAGTGAAAGGGAACTTCTTCAATCACAGGATGGTGAGAATCTAGAATGATCTACCAGCAGAAGTGGTGGATATGGGTTTGATTTCAAAATTTAGGAGAAATTTAGATAGGTATATGTATGGGAGGGGGATGGAGGGCTTTGGCTGGGTGTAGGTTGAAGGGACTAGTCAACATAATAGTTTAGCATGGTCTAGATGGGTCAAAGGGCCTGTTTCTGTGCTGTTTCTATGACTAAGTATTTAATGTTCTTTTTATGCAGTGATTATAGAAATAATTTTCTAATGTACATCATACACACTTTTTCCAATGCAAAGTTTGATTTTATTTAGCAACTCATGTAGCATCCACAAAGCATCTGAGCTGCTTTGATTGTGTACTACCTGTCCTGTCTTTGTTCTGTACTTCACCAAATGTTCTCCATGCTTTTGGCAACCCGATATTTAAAGCCTGTCTTCAGAGATATAGATGTATACTTCATTGATCCCAAAGGGAATTACAGTGTCACAGTAGCATTACAAGTGCACAGATATACAAATATACAGCTATTAGAAGAGAAGTAAGAAAGAATAAAAAATAAGTACCTCAAACAGTCTAACAGGAGGGGTTCATCACTTTCTTGGTTATAGGTTGACTCATTATAGAGCCTAATGGCAGAGAGTAAGAATGACATCATATAGCACAGTTGGCTTAGTCTGTTACTAAATGTGATCCTCTTTTTAGCGAAGGTGGCATGCAGAAGTTGAGAAACATTGTCCATAATTGCCAGGATTTTCTGTAGGGTTCTTTGTTCTACCACAGCCTCCAGTGTGTCCAGTTTGACCCCTATAACAGAGCCAGTCTTTCTAATCTGTGTGGTTTAGGTATGACACAGATTTTTATGAATGCAAGCACTTTTCTATAGTTATCAATGATCAAAATTTAAAGTGAATTTAATATTGAAGTGCATATATGTCACTATACACTACCTTGAGATTCATTTTCTTACATGCATTCATAGTAAATGGAAAGAAACGTAAGAGAATCAATGAAAAACCACACACAACAGAGATGGACAAGCAACCATTGTGCAGAAGACAACAACCCAACAACTGTGCAAACAGAGAACCTGCCAAACTGACTGTCCAGCTGGGCAGCCAAGGTAGTGATAATCAGAATCAGAATCAGGTTCATTATCACCAGCATGTGACTTGGCATTAGTTAACTTAGCAGCAGCAGTTCAATGGAATACATGATCTAGCTGAGAAAAAATATAATAATAATAAATAAAATAAAAGTAATAATAATAAATAAATGAATAAATAAATTACATATATTGAATAGATTTTTAAGAAGTGCAAAAACAGAAATACTGTATGTTTAAAAAAAAGTGAGGTAGTATCTAAAACATCAATCTCCATTTCTGAATCCAATGGCAGAGGGGGAAAAGCTGCTCCTGAATTGCACAGTGTGTGTCTTCAGGCTTCTGCACCTCCTACCTAATGATAACCATGAGAAAAGGGCATGCCCTGGGTGCTGGAGGTCCTTAATAATGGACGCTGCCTTTCTGAGACACCGCTCCTTAAAGATATCCTGGGTACTTTGTAGACAAATGCCCAAGATGGAGCTGACTAGATTTACAACCTTCTTCAGCTTCTTTTGGTCCTGTGCAGTAGCTTCTCCATACCAGACAGTGATGCAGCCTGTCAGAATGCTCTCCACAATACAACTATAGAAGTTTCTGAGTATATTTGTTGACATGCCAAATCTTTTCAAAATTCTAATAAAGTATAGCCGCCTAATAAAGATAGCTTACCTTTCTGATAGTTCAACATGCTTCTTATTGTTTTATGCATAACAATATTAAAAATATTATATAAAACTACCTTCAGAGTAAATGTATAGGCTGTATATATAATATAAATGGATTTTGTGTTTAGACTTGGTTCCCGTTCCCAAGATACCTTGTGATACAGGTACAAGTATTACAATATCTGAAATCTGAAACACTTCTAGCCCCAAGAATTTTGGATAAGGGGTGCTTAACCTGAATTGTATAATTCACTCCCCCGTGAACAGTTATATGCAGGAATAGCTTAATTTTAACGGGTATGCTTTATCTATCACAGCTTGGTTAATATTTGGCTTTCTCTCCACTGTCTATATTCTTTATACAGGTAACCTGCCTAACCAGGTTCACACCTTTCCTGCTAGTAGTTCTTGCCAGGAACAAAGCTGCTGACTATGAAGAGGAAATCACAGCTTTTCCTGTTAGTCAAGTAGAAAATTCTTTGCCAATTAATGAATGCTAAGTTTATTTGTCTAGTAACTTGATTAGTTCCCCATAGGGTTGTTCTACCGTATTAAGACAAGGGCATAATTTCAGGCTGGTTGAACTCATCAGATTTGCTAATTGATGGATTGTGTTATCATAGTTTCTAACATGAATTACATTTTTGCTGAATCTTTGAAGTTTGCAACTGTGATGTGTAATAGACTGGCATTTATACATGATTTTCAGGAAATAACATTTTACTTCCTTTGAGAATGGAATAAAATTGGTATGTTTAAAACATGCTTGTGTTGCTGCACTCACATGGGGCCTCCCATTCCTATAGATGCTGCAGAGGACAGAAGAACAGATAGAATGAATTATGCTATTTGCTTCCAGAAAATTGAATTTTCACAAGAAACTCCCACTCCTGTAATATATTTGCTTCTTTGCAGTCACCAAATCTGCTCCAAGAATACACTGAGCTTAAAATAAACCAACATTAAAACATCCATAGTTGTATTGTTAAGGCAGTTTTGTGGCTTCAGTACATAAAAACTAAGCAAGCTACAAATCTCAGCTTGCCATGATGAGACAAGTAGCTTTTAAATGAACTAACAAAACTAGTTGGGAGCTGAAGGAAATGAATTGTTTCTTTCCTTGAACCTCTATAGTTTAGCTGTCCACATAGCTTCCAAATACACAGGGAAATAGAACGAGAACATTCACGAAATATGGATTCATCCCCAAAGCCTTTGGGAATGATAATGTTCAATTATTGTGGGAGTAAAGTGCATTTGTTAGCTTTTCAAAATGCTGCCAAATGATTTCTTTTTTTCCTTTCAAAGCATCTCTGTATGGTGATGACCAAAATATCATACAGGTTTTTGTTTGCGGGGATAATGAACAAATTCACTAACATGGATGTGAAAAGGATCCATTCCAGACCTTTACAAGATTAAGGTTGAAATAAATAAGTTCAAGCAGATTTTAGAAAACAGGTGCAAGAGACTTCTACCTAGCAAACATCTGACAAAAAACACCTGCAATTTGATTATTCTGGAGAAAACCTGATCCACGCATTGCACTCTAAACCAAACAATTTCAGTTAAGATCTGTACCATGTCCATCAAAGCAGCTAAACATCTATTAACAATGTTGGATGTGAAACACTCTACTCCATGCCTAATTGTAGCAGGGAACTTCACTTTGTACAAAGAACCATAACAAATTCACTACAGCTGCTGTAGCATCAGAGAAGACAGTTGTTTTAAAGCAAATACCGGTAATCAGATGGTGTTTAAATAGGTCAATGAAAACCCTATTTGAAAACTTGGTAGTTTAAATACTAAATATGTATAATTGGCACAGAGCATGCAAACCACAGACACCAAAGTATCATTAGAAAAAATCATGAAAAGGTTAAAATTTAAAAAATAGTTTAGAAAAAAACAACTATAAGTAAGAATGACAGTGAGCTGGACTTCTGAGGTAGCTTATTACACAAACATATAAAGGCATTTACTGGTCCATCAAAGGAACTTTGTATCTAACATCTGATGAAAGGTGGTTGGAAATTGAGGCAGAGCCTACTGATAAAAGTACAACAGATGTTCTAGCAAAGTGGAAAATCCAGAGATAAATGTAATGTGGGGAAGAGAATCATTATTGGCACTGTGTCTGGTGACTGAGACATGAAAGTACCTCAGAAGGCAAAAATATGGCAGGTTTTATGAGTCATGAAAGCAATCAGGAAAATAGAGGTGAGCACAGTTGTACAACTCTGGTTGCACAGATCAGGGTTTCTTGAATATGATTATTGAAACGTCCAAAGTCCTTGGAGGATTCAACAGGTAGAGACATGGCGTAACATACAAAATGCTGGAGGAACTCTGCAGGCAAGGCAGCATCCATGAAGAAGAATAAACAGTTGATCTTTCATGCCAAAAGGATGGTAAATCTTTCACACTGCCTACCCTGGAGGGCTGAAGAGTTTTAGTTGCTAATTTCATTCAAAAACTAAGATAAAGGCTCCTGCTCCTAATTCTTTTCTTCCTACATTCTTATTCTTGCATACTCTTTTGGCCTATTATTGCTTGTTTAATTGGCATTCAATGGGCATTAACTCAGCATAATTACAGTTAATGGATAATATTCAACAAGTTAATCATTGGAAAAGGATTAAGCACTGAAGCACTTCCTGTAACTAGGGTTTGTCTCACACTGTCAATGCAAAATCAGCACTGGACTGATCAGTATGCTGCAGTCTTAGACTGGATTCCTTTCTTTCATGAGGTAAAATGTTTAGAAGAAAGTTGGAAATTTTCGCAGGTATGAATTAAAACATAATAGATACTTCCAGTTCATAACATTGACAGCCCTGTATAAAAGACATCTTACAGTTTGATTTATAAAAAAAAAGCACAGAAGAGAATTAAATCAAACGATTCAGTCTATAAACTTGTATCAGTGCACAGGGATAATCTTGTTTATTATAATAGCAGATGTGTTTTATACACTCCACAGATTCTACTTCATCTGCTAAACTCATCCAGCAGTTTCTTTGTTTGTATTTGATAAGTTAATTGTATTTGCAGTAGCAATTGATCTGATGAACCAGCTGAGCTGGTTTTCTGCACCTTCATTTCATTTCAGGCTGATTTTATCAACTTAGTGATATCAAGTTCACGTTGCTGTCCTTTCACTACAATTAATGTGGTCAAGGAAAGAACTTAATGCAAGTAAGTTATTAACGTTACTGCTGATAACAACAAAGTCATGAAATCCTACAGGACCAGAGAAAAGAAGATAAATCTATTTGATATTGAACAACTTGATTCCTAGTTCAATTTTTTTTATACGCTGGATTCACTTAAGTGGTTAAAAATAATGTCTGACTGCTTTCTGTGCTAGTCAATGAGATGCATTGAGACTCTTATTAGTGTAGAAATGTCTTTAATAATTGGTTGTGCTATAAGCTATAAGTGACTCCATTTAACATTTTAACTTAGATAATTATAAGAAAAATAACAATCTATACTAGACATTAAAGTATTTCCTTACAATACAATATTTAAGATACATCTTATGGTTTGATACATTATATAAAAAAGCCCAGAAGAGAATTAAATCAAGGGTTTCAGTTTATAAACTTGTATCAGTGCACAGAGATACATGTGTTTATTGTAATATCAGATGTGTTTTTGTTTAGTTGGACTGCAAATGTTTTTAAATTTTCCAGGATTAAAATATGTAGGTTTAGCTTTCTGTTATGTATTTTGATCTATTAAAGAGCAAACAAGCTGCTGGGCACAGCAGTTTATCTACTTTACAGTAAACATATTGACAGATGTCCATCCTATATTTGCATACATGAACTAGTCCAATATACCTGCATTTGGTCCATATACCTCTAAACCCTTCACATTCATGTCCAAATACTTTTAAATGGTCAAATTGTACCTGCCTCTACCACTTCCATATGCTGTGAAAAATATTTCCCCCTGACCCCTCCAATTCTGTCCTCTATCACCTTAAACATATGTCCTCTATTTTAGATTTCCCAACCCTGGGAAATCGACAGTGACTATCCACACACCTATTGATTTTATAAGGACCTGTAATGTCACTGCTCTGCCTCACTACAGGAACAACATTGCCAGCTGAATAAGTCTCTTCCATAACAAAAGGACTCCAGCCACAGCAACATGTATGTGAATCTTTCTTGCATCCATTTCCATCCCATCCTTACTCTGTTTCTCCATGTGGTTATTTCTGGGCTTCTTAGCCAACACTTCCAATGGAACTTCTGTTATAGTTCATCCCAATTTAGATGAGGGACCAACAGCACCCAACTTATGCACAGAGAAGCATCTCTTGAGGCCTTCATGCACAGAATTTTTAATATGTTTTCCAGACACACTGTACTCTGAAGATAGGACAGATTGGCTGAGCACTTGGTGAACAGACTTATTCAACATTCTGATATAGAATTCACCTTTGGCCTCAAAACAATAGCGGTGAATTTTACATATTCCTGTGGAGCCAACAGTGTAGAAATAACTCGACAGGGAACATGGTCATCAATTCTCCTGCGCTTCTCACTGCCCTACCCAATATTCAACTTTCTTCCAGTGATTAAAGGATCAAGTACTGATTAGCTCATGCTGGTGACCTGCCTATGATCAGTGCCAACAAGTAAATTGGAGAATTTTCAAAACACTAGAACATCTTTTTCCATTTTTGAGATTCCAAAATAAAGCCCAGATCAAAATTTAATTTTTCACCTTCATAATCAGCTAGCCTCACATCAGACATCACTGTCTAGTTTGCTGCAGCCTCCTCTCATGTCATACAGCATGAAAACTACAGTGACTAGTCAGGTCAGCTGAAAAGGTCATCAACTGTGATAGATCCAAGATGGCAGCACGACGCAGCTTGCAGCGGCCACTCCAGAGCTGATTATCTGTTATTTGTGAAGCGGGGTGCCGTGTGCAATCATAATCTGATGAAAAACGGACGTGGGAGCATGGAGGAACATCTGAAAATCTCCAGGAAGACCTTCTTTGTTGCTGCTGCTGCTGCTGTGAGGTCTGGGTCTCTGCTGGGAAGTACAGGCCCCCAGTCCTCGGGGTCGCAATGCCGATGGCCTTTGGCAGGGCCATCTTAATATGCTCAGCAGAGGACGGTGTTCGGAGAAGCTGTGCCGGAGGGGATGGTCGGAAGCTCAGAGGTTCGACGGACTCGGAGTCCGCTGCGATCATGTCGCTTTCACTGTGTGCTGTGTCTGTGAGGCTTGGTCTGACGGTGCTTTCATTGTGTGCTGCGTCTGTGAGGCTGACTCGGGCAGCGCCGTGGAAGTCCATAGTTGGTGTACTCCCTTCTGCCGCCAGCATGGGATGACGTGTCTATTGGGACTCTGAGGACTTGTGGAAACTGTGTGGTGGTTTCTTTCGAACTTAAAGTCTTTTAATATCTTTGGACATTTTTACTGTGCCCATGGTCTTTTTTTTAATCAATTATGCTATTGTTTGCACTGTTGTAACTATGTGGTTTTGTGCAGGTCTTGTAGCTTTAGTTTTTGGTCTTGTTTGTCTGGTGGGATTGGAGCTCCTTTCCAGGGAATGCACTAAGATGGTAACACGATATTAATACGCAGCAGCCTCTCCGGACTCTGGATTGGGGATTACCAAGTGTTATGTGGATTTTCTGGTGTAGTCTGTTTTATCATGTGTTTTTGTGATAACATTCTGGAGGAACGTTGTCTCATTTTTTAACTGCATTGCATTTGTGGTTTCTAAATGACAATAATCTGAATCTGAATCTGAACTGCAGTCTATCATCACTGCAGATTAGAAACACTCAAGTGTGGTGACCAGTAAAGTTACTAGAGGACCAGGTATGATCACCAGAAAGCCATCACACGGGTAAAATGACAATTCCAGACTAAACTTGAATCAATGAAGGGTGCGTGACAGTTGTGGCAGGGCTTGAATACTATCACCTCTTATAAAGTTAAATCAAGCGATCTAGGCGACAACAGGGTTTCGCTTCCAAATGAGCTTAATGCCTTCTATGCTCATTTTGACTGTCAAAGCATGGGGGAACTATTATGAACTCCTACCACCCCAACTCAAAAAGTGCCCAGCCCCGATGTGGTCCTGGCCAAGTACTAAAGACCCGTGCTGATCAACTGGCTGGAGTGTTCACTGAGATCCTTATCCTCTTGCACCAGCAGTCTGAGGTATACACCAGTTTCAAGCAGGTTTCAATTATACCAGTGCCTAAGAAGAACACGGTACCTGCCTTAATGACTATCATCCAGTAGCAATTACATCCACTGTGATGAAGTGTTTTGAGAGGTTGGTGATGAAACATACCAATTCCTGCCTGGGAAGTGACTTACATCCATTCCAATTTGCCTATTGGTGCCACAGGTCCAGAGCAGATGCTGTCTTATTGATTCTTCACTCAGCCCTGGAACATCTTTATAGGGAAGGTGCATGCATCAAGATACCCATTACTGAATACAGCACACCATTCAATGCCATCATCGCTTCAAAAGTAATCAATAAGCTCCCAGACCTTGGCCTCAATACTTCCTTGTACAATTGGATCCCCAATTTCCTTCCTTGTAGACCCCAGTCAGTTTGGACTGGCAACACCATCTTCTCCACAATCTCCACCAGCACAGGTGCACCACAAGGATGTGCGCTAAGCCCTCTGCTCTACTTGCTTTACATTTCTGACTGTGCGGCTAAGCACAACTTCAATTCCATATTCAATTTTTCTGACAACAACACTGCTGTAGGCCGAATGAAAGATGATGATGAATCAGCATAGAGAATGGAGATTGAATATTTTTCTGAGCAGTGCTGTGCTATGATTATTGTTCTATGGATTTATTGAGTATTCCCACAAAAAAATGAACCATCGTGTTGTATATGGTGATATATATTTATTTTGATGATAAATTTACATTGAACTTTAAACTTTGACGTGCAGGACTTGATTGCATCCAGGACAAAAAAAGCTGGCAGGAAAATCATTGAGGAAATTGTTCACCTTAGAAAATGTCTTTTCCAAAAGCGCTCTTCAGAAAGTACCATAAGACTATGAAAATTAAAACTTCATGCCATCTGAAAAGATTCTTCCTCCAGGAGGATAATCTGATCAACCATCCTAGTTAGCCCTCCACTCCCCTCTATCTATTATCCTATTCACTGCACCTCAATATAAACTTCTTAAACCACTTTTAATAATAATGTTTATGTTGGGGTCTGGTCCGGAACCCGCCTTCCGTGTCTTGCTCCGGTCCGCAGACTCCAGACTCCAGGCCTTGCAGCCAGCCCTCCTGTCACACGGAGCCATTGGATCACCTTGGCTTAAGGAGGTACACCTGTTGCCTATTAGGGGGCAGGTGTTTATAAAGGGGCTCGGGGACTGAGCCTGGTTGTGGGGTTGTCCTGTTCTGAAGCTGGTTTAACCTGCTCTGTACCTGGACTGCTGGCTCTGAATCCTGTTCTGCCCTGGTTGCTGCTCTGTTTTGTGTATGCTCTATCCGGTTGGTCTTGTTCCCCTGCTTCTCTCCTGTGTGCTGGTCCTGCTGTTCCACCTTATTCGTCTTGCTCACGTTGCCATGCTGTTGGTTGCCTTTCTGAATTTACCAGTGTATCACGGTAGTCCTGCTGCTCACCCTGGACCCAGCTTCCTTCTGATCCCTTGCCCCCGTCGGGCAGGTCCGGCCAGACTGCTGCTGCTTGATGGAGGTTCTACCCCTTCCTACCCATTACCTCTGTTGGGCAGCTCCGGCTGGATTGCTGCTGGCCGGCGGGGGTTTCTGCCCTTTCCACCTATTGCTCCATAACTGCCCAGGTGTCCGCGACTGGCCCAAGCCTCGGTGTTTCTGCCTGGGAGGTGACCCTGCCCAGGATCCATGCGGCCTGCCCTGAGGAATCCTCCTGCCCTGCCTAAACACTGAGATCCTCCTGCCAGCAATGAACTCTGGGATCCTTCTGCCCTGCCTGAACTCTGGGATCCTCCTGCCCGCCACGAACTGTGTCCTGTGTCCTGCATTTGGGTCCAATCCTGCCCCTGCTCCTGACAGTTTAATTTGTAAATACCAGATGGTATTTATGCATATTGTATTCTGTATCTGTATCTAAGTTCTCACTCTATTTATATATATATATAATTCTTTACTTTTTGTGATTGTGGATGTTATTGTTGTTTGTTGCAACTGGCGTCCTGACTAACACACCAGAACAAATTCCTATTACATCTAAGTGTACTGTATATGGTCAATAGAGTTGATCCTTGATGTAACCAATGTAAACTCAAACTTTATTATCTCTGGCCAGAAGAAATGCTATCAGCTATTAAGTCAAACATGATTGATTATTATGATTTTACGTCCTTTCATAGGGTCATGCATTTTCCAGGTCTCCAGAAGGTCATTATTGAGAAGTCACTCCCACATTACTGGCGATCAACTTTAAGATCACCCAGCTTTGAAATGTCTTTTCAGCTTAAAGCACTGATCTATAAACCTAATGCGCCTTCAAAGCCTACTTTGTGGGAGAAGCAATAAATGTATTTAAGGTTTGTAATTACTTTGCCATTTCCATCTCATGGGACCAAAGAAAGATAATCCATTGTGACATGCAAACAGTTTGCCTCTTGAACTTAAACTAAAATCTGCTGGCAAACCCAAACTGTTTGTCAGTTTAATTAAAAGCTTTTGGCTACAGGTCAATAACCATCTTACTTCCTCTACTTGTGGGACAACATCATTTACATTCGCAGTTTCCCTTTGCCACTTTCATACACTTCAGGAAGTTTGAAAAATATAATAATTTTATTCAAAATATTGTATATCACAGTCCATCCATTAACCTACATCAACCTGCAACACCACAACATACACTTCCTCTCCACAGACCCTCAGTACTCTTCATCCCTCACACATCGCCACTTTACACTTACACTCCACTCTTCATAGCTGCACTGACATAGTCACTGCTGTACTCTGCTCTTACCTAAAAGTTTTTCTTTCCAAGAGTCACTTTTTCATTTTATCCTGCACCTAGCATTGCTTCATAAACAACCAATCAGTCCATGTGTTTAAGCTAATCATATGTATACACTGCCACAGTCAAACAGCTACTTATATATTGCTTCTATATCTATATTGCGACGCTCTGGGGAGGGGTGAGTTCGACAGCCTGTCCCTGCATTTCTAATGAACAATACTGTTTATTACTCTTATGTTAAAATGCTTTTGTGGGATTAAGGTCAGGAGTTACAGTTCATTTATTGTTACATTTTAGCTTGGGTTATACAGTTATTCACTTGTGTACTTGTGGGTCACCCTGACTGTAACCGGGGTGTGTGATGGTCACCTCCCCCGTCTGTGTGAGACTGGTTGGGTTCACTCTCCAGGGCATGGTGCCCGGTCTGTTTTGTGTCTATCACAATAAAGCAGTTGTTGAGTTCAACGAGCTTCCTCATCTGTCATTATGGACCAAATGCTTGCCACAATATATATTGTGGGATTTTTTTGCTGCGTGGATCTGGAGTAACAATAATTTTATTTCCCTTTACACTCGGGTACTGGAAAATGATAAAGAAAAATCCTGAATTTTATACCTTGAATCCTAAAAACAGGAAAAGCACTCACTTTGTATATCTGGGTTCTCCTGACAATGGGCATGTTGCATTGATAGCCAAGGCAACCTTATGTTGTCAGAAAATAAGCAAAAACACAGACATATTTCATTAATCAGAGGCACCTAAGGAAACATGTTCACTTTCTATGTATAGAGACATTTGAAAGTGCGGGCCACTTATCCTCTCAGGTTTGTTTTATCAGTCAAATAGAACATCTTCAAACCATCTTTCTTTAATATGTTCTTCTATTATAAATGCAGTTGATGGATTTTCGTTTTTCTTAATTAACCTGGTCTCAGCAGCATTTTAGTAGCAGAGGAAGGGTCTCTATTATCTTTTGGTACTCCTCTAAATATCTCACCAGATTTACCAGTAAAAGATTCACAAGTGTGTTGGTTCAATATCTCAATCTGACGTGCTTTTGGAAGCTCCGTATAAACGTGCAATGTTACCACCTCTCAAATGACTATTTGAAGCATCCACACTTATAAAGAAGTATTAGCATAGCATAGTCTTTGTGCTGATGTAGGCCTTGGGTTTACTTTAAAATAAGTTCAAAAATAGGTCCAGCTAATGCTCCTGTTCTGTGCTGTTGAAGTGGTCTTCCACTCTATTTGTCATTTATTTGACATACAGTATGTACACTTGAGATGGTCCAATTAGAAACATCATGTAGTAAAGATGCAGAAAGTAGCCCTCACTCAACACTAAAGAAAAAGTATTCCCCATCTCTCCACTTTGGACCTAATATTAATTTATCACTACAAAGGGAGGTGTGCTAATAGGATGAAAGCAAAATGAAGAAAAATTACAACAGTTCAAAATCTGAAATAAAAGCAGATACTCACAGCATCTTCTCCACAGACACTGTCTGACCTGTGGAGTATTTCTGTGCTATATCGCATAAAGCACTTAATTTCAAAAGTTCAAAGTAAATTGATCAAAGTACACATACTGTATATCACCATATATTACATTGAAGTTCATTTTTTAAAGACATTTGAAGAGAAATACAATTGAATCATGAAAAACTACACACAAGGGCTGACAAAAACAATGTACAAAAGAAAACAAATTGCAAATAAAATTAAATAGATAGGTAGCAAAACATCAAATGAATAAATAAATAAATAAACAAGCAAACAAATAAATAAATAGATAGATAGATAGATAAATAAATAGCTAGCTAGCCAATACACACATGTATAATAACAATAAATAAATACTGAGGACATGAGTTTTGGAGACCATAGGTTGAATTGAGTCCATAGGTTGTGGCATCCGTTCAGAGTTAATGAGAGTGAAGTTATCCAAGTTAATGCCCTTTATATAGAATTCATTGAAACCTCAGAGAGTGAATAATAAACTTTTAACTTGGCACACAAGAGAAATACTTATTTAAAGTTCAAAGTACATTCATTATCAAAGCATGTATACATATACGTCTCCTAACAGGCAGCCATAAAACCCAAAAGAACCAATATAAAAAAGGCCATCAAACAGCAATGTGCAGACAACAAATAAAATCTCATCATGCTCACAAAAAAAAACATAAAAAATAAGGAACCCATAAAAAAGACCATCAAACACCCAATGTGCAGAGAGAAAAAAACACATCACGCAAACAGCAACCGTAAGCAAATAGTGTTTTGTGCTAAAGTCTACAAAGAGAGTCCCATAGTTCAGTGCGATTCAGCACAGAACCAGGTTGTGGAACTGCGACCTGAACTGGCCTGTCCCTTGCCTCAGGCTCCGATACCATGACTTTTTCAATCTGGCCCGGCACCTAAATAGATGTTAACTCATCAGGTTCAATCACCTTGAACCACTCTGCAGCCAGGACTCTACTACCTCAATTCATTCTGTACCCAACCTTTCCAATTCGGGCTTGCACTTAAATCTTCATACAAACATCAAGTTCTGTCACCTGGATTTCACCTCCTCAATTCAGCCTATAACTGACCTTTCCAATTCAGGCCTGCACTCAAGTCTGCATCCAAACTCTGAGATCAGTTGCTTTGGTATGCTCTAATGCCTGGACCTTGTCAATTCAATTTAGCATGGTGCTTAAAACGATTGAACCTTAGGGTCTTCCTCACTCTCAGCAACTGGCCTGCTGCCTCACTTTGCCTTGGTTCTGCCACATTGAATTGTCTCCAAGTCCAAAGGGAAATTACAGACTATTTTTTGTGATGACTGTTTGCCGGAAAAAGTATGACTTGCAAAGTATTTATTTGTTTTCCTTGTTTTGTTAGCCACCAGCCAGAAGTCACTGACATTCTCCAGCACCATCTTAAACCTGAAGTTTCAAATGTAGATAAGTTTCATTTTGAAATTTTCAGCTGTCTTATACTTCCCATTATGTTTATAAAGCAGACAATATAATCAAAGGTACCCTTACCTCAACCCCAGAAACTATCTCTTCTTGCCATTCCATTGGCTATATATTACAAAAGCACATGCCATTAGGCTCAATGATGGCTTCTATCCCACTGTTATCAGACAATTGAACGATCTCATAGTTCAATAGCAATGAACACTTGAGCTTCCAGTTTACTTCATTATGTCTTTACACTTGCACTGCACTTCCTCTGTCACTGTAACACTTAATTCTGTATTCTGTTATTGCTTTCCTTTATACTACTTCACTGTATTGATGTGATGAAATTATCTGCATGGAGGGCATACAAAACAAACTTTTTTTACAGTACTTCAGTACATTATAATAATAAACCAATTTACTATCCTACTAATGAAGATACAACAGGCTGCATATGCTGGAATCTGGAGCAACACAATCTTCTGGAAGAGCTCAGAGGGCCTCAGTGTTTCTCTACACTTTGAGGTTCTCCAGTAGATTATGTATTGTGCAAACTTAGTAATTGTTGATTTTTCTTTACAGTTGATAATTAATCTCATACCGGAATAATGTAGCTGCAGAATGTGTGAGAACATAATTTTATCACTAGGAATTTCCTTATGTCTATGTCTGTCATAATGATATTGGAGAAAGACAATTATTACTGAGATCACCATCTACGGTTTGTTTGTGAACTCAATAGGCCTTCATTTCTTTTCATCAATGAACAAAAATAGTCATGTTTAACTGATGAGGGTGCCAGTGATATAACTTAATTTTCTTCCCATAAAATAAAGCATAATCCCAGATGAGAGAAAAATGCAATATAGGTGAGAGAGGAAATGTTTAAAGGAGATGAGTGAGGCAGGCTTTTTTTTACACTATTGTGGATTTACAGTATTGTGGATGCCTGGAATGTGCTGCTAAGAGTGGTGGCGAAGGCAGATACAATAGAGGCGTTTAAGTGGTTCTTAAATAAGCAAATTAATATGAAGAGGATAGAGGGATAAGAAACATGCGCAGACAGAAGAGATCAGGTTTCATTCATTAAATTAGTTTGGCTTAATAATGTTGGCTGAAGAATCTGTTCCTGTGCTGTACTGATCAATGTTCTCTATTCTGTAATCCTGAACTTGGACACATAGGGTTAAGTGCTGTTTAAGCTTCTCCTTTCAGTTTCTCCCTTCAGCCACTAAGGTTTTGTGCCTTACATGAAAATATGACACTAATTTATCTGAAATTAAAGCACTGGTGAGGCCTTACTTAGAGTATTGTGAGCAGTAGAAAGACTGTGATGACAGTGGGGAGGGTTCAAAAGAGGTTCACAAAAATGATTCCAGGATTGTCATATGTAAAGTGTTTCACCAGAATTCGGAAGAATGAGGTTTGACCTCATTGAATCTTATCAAATGTTGAAAGGCCTCAATGGAGTGGATATGGAGAGGATATTTCCAATGGTGGGAGAAACTAGGACCTGAGGACAGAGACTCAGAATAGAGGGGCATTCTTTTAGAATGGAGATGAGGAAGAATTCTTTAGCTAGAGAGTGGTGAATCTGTGGAGGCCAAGTCTTTATATATACTTAGGCAGATGTTGATAGATTCTTGAGTTGTCAGGCATGAAGGGATATGGGAAGAAGGCAAGAGACTGGGTTGAGAGGGAAAATGGATCAGCCATGCTGAAATGGTGGAGCAGTTTCGATGGGCCAAATGGCCTAATTCTGCTTCTATATCTTAAAGGCTTATAAATCAATGTGGTGATTGCTTCATTATGTATACTTGTAACACAATTTTTCATACTGCATCCGTCAATGGGGTTTATAGCCCAGCTGTAGTGGAATCAAAAGTTCATAGAAGACCAAGGTTTGTAGGGGTCTCAAAGACTCAACCTTTGGCCTAAATCCAGCCTATCAGCTCAAACACAGCAGCCCTTAGAGTCCAGGCGGCTGAGTCCTATTTATACTCATTACTCAGCTTGTCCTCTGCAAGTCATTGGGTTCTCTTCACACTGCCTCTCATTGGTAGACAAGTCCTTCACAGAATATTAAGCTGTTAGTTTCTGCTATTTGAGATACATGCAAATTCATTGTAGTATTGATTTCACATTTATGCGGCAATTGAACAAGATTGTTGTTGAAGTAAATCTCATTAACCTTCCTGATTCTGTATGTTTTTCAAATTTACTGCTGGAATGAGGCAAAGGTGATCAGTTTGAAAACAAAGAAGTCACCTATCTTTCTATGGGGAATAAATGAAGACAACGGGAATTATTTTAACACTAAGAGTAAATAAGTGGTAGGTGAGCACTTGAAATGTGTTCTATATGGAAACCACCAATTTTCAGTTGTTCTTGAATAAACAGCTACACCAGCCATCCAAAACTTAATTTTTCAGGTCTTAATTCAGAACCAGTGATTCAGCTATAACATGAATAGAAGAGCTAAATGATGTTGAAGACATGTTAAAGCCATTGTGAAGAATGTTGCATAGCTGAACAGCCCCTGCATGAAAGTTAGAAGCATTCTTTGGTTTGTGAAAGATTGATCAAGTTATTTCTGCTGCAGCACCATTGACTTTGTGAGTTTGATATATAAGTTAATTTTTAGCAATAACAAATAGTGTCATCATTCTCTGCAGATAAGAATATGAAAAAGAAAGCCATATTACATTTCATGCAGCTGTTTTGATTTACAAAATCACACTTAATCAAATACTTCCCAGGAACATGTGGATTTCTTAAAGCAATGAGAGCCTATATTTCAGTTCCTTTCCATGATCAGAAGGAGTAAGAACTACTTTCCTAACAGGAATAGAACAGAAGGAAGAGAAGCTTTAGTTGTCACTTCTGCCTTGCAAGCAGATCATTTGTAATCTCTTAGCTCAGTGCACTATCTCATTTCAACCACATATTCCTTTGTTCCCTAAAAAGCTATAAATCTATTTAAGTCTTACTTGAATATTGCACATAAACAGACCATTCAGCCCACAAAGTTTCTGCTGATCATGATACCAATTTAACCCTTAAATACTGTTCATATTCTATACCTTCACAGTATCGTCTGGGTCAATTTTGACATGGCCCAAGAATCCCCTCATTACAAGTGTCTCTACCAAATTTTGAACAGATCTACTTAGAATGTATAAATAGCCTATCTGACATTAATACATGGGTGATTAATCCTTAATCAATGTTTCAGAGATCTAAATTCCATTTCAATAGATATGGGTCAAATTTGACCCAGAACAGCCTCAACGTACAAAACTTTGTCGCACTTGTACAGAAGTATAAAATTTTTAATTATTTTCATTTTTATGCATTTTGGGTCACTTTAGGAAAAGTCCTCAAATTTCAGCTAAAAAAATGGCATTTAGGGTGTTTTTACTGCTGTCAAATGTCAAAATGGGTCAAATTTAACCGGAAATTTGACTCAAATTTAAACTAGTCGCATCTGTTTGCATTTGGTCTATATTTCTCCATTTGATGCTACTCATTTACATTTCTAAATGCCTCTTAAATATGGGGCTATTTTATATCTTTCCCTGGTAGTGCATTCCTGCACCCTCTCCAAAGCTTCTATATCCTTCCTATAACATGATGAACAGAATTGTGCACAATGCTCTTAATATGTCCTTACCAAACCTTAAGATAGCTGTGACATGACTTGCCAACTTTTATTTATACAGCCCTGATCAGTTAGGTGTAGATCATCTTTACCACCCTATACTTGTGTTTCCACTCTCAGAGTATATTCGACTTGCACCCCAGATCAACTCTACATCAATGCCCCTAAGGGTCCTGCCATGTATTGGATACTTTCCTTTTACATTTTACCAGATTAATTGTCATGATTAAAATTCCATCTGTCATTTCTTTGCTCACATTTACAACTAGTCTACATCTTTTGACAAACTCCCTCGTCATCCATAACTCCACCATTTTTGTGCTGTCTGAAAACTTATTAATCAGTTCATCTATTCACATAGGAATCATATATCACAAAGAACCGAGGTCCTAGTATTGATTCTTGTTGCACACCATTGGTCACAACCCTGTAGTGAGAATGGTACCTCTTCACTACTATCCTCTGTCTTTTATGGTCAAATGACCAACAAAGCCCTCTTGAGGAAAGAGTTCTAGACATTTGCTACCTGCCAAGTGAAAAAATGTTCCTATCCTAAATGACAGACCTTTTATTTGGAAACTGTGATACTTGGCTCTTCATACTTCTGTGAGGGAGATCATCACCCTTGCATCTGCCCATGAGCCACACAAGAACTTTTAAACTTTTCAGTGAAATCACCTCTCATTCTCTTAACCTCAATAGAGTGTAGACCTAGTTAACTTAACCACTCCTTCCATAACAAAGCACTACCTGAGGGATCTGCACTCCTTGAAGCACAAGTGTATAATTCCCCCATTTGAGAGACCACACCTGTACGTGGTATTCCAGATGCAAACCCATCAGTACCCTGAAGACCTTGACACCTAGGTCACTCAGAACACCAACACATTTCAAATTCTCACTGTCTGTAAAACATTCCCCTTTCTACTCTTTCTACCAAAGTACTTGACCTCACAACAATACTGTGCTATGTACTATCTACCTATTCACTGAAACTGTCTCTTTCCCTTGAAGCCTCACTACGTTCTTCTCACAAACACAATGCTTCTTCATCTAACGCTGTACCTTATTCACAGATTGTTTCCAGAGAGTATCAGCAACTGATGTCTTGGCATTGGCTACTGGAGCACCCACTGAGTGACTTCCTACCAATTCACAAATTAGCTTGTTAATTCCTATTTGGTTTCAGCCCTGCATGGATGGAACCTCTTCATCTCCAGTCACCTCATGAAGCATCTGCCAAACCATGAGAACCCCACTGCATTCTTCTCCACGTCTAATAGACAGCACCGTAATGAAAGCTGATTTCCTTTTCAACCTGCAGAGGGTAATTCATTAGAAACCAACAGTTTGTTGCAAGGAACCTGCCAGCAATTGAAATCCCTGGAGGAAAAAAGTAAACAGTTTCACATTTAAATAATAACCATTATTCCTTGACACATCTTTCAGTGAACCATAGGTTTTGCTTGTGATGTGGTTAGCTAAATGTTGCAAATGGAAGTAGCAGTGACAGAGAGCAGCTGTAACCTTACACTTGATAGAACGACTTCTGGGAATGCTCCAAAATAGTCAGATTGCTGCAGTCTTCAATTATATCTCATGTAGTGATAATGTCAAAGAATTTTTATCTCTGAATTATGTCCTTCCAGTATCTCATTTAAAGGCATCTCGTGTCCCCGGCAATATCAGTGGCTATCAACATGTAATTAAAATCAGGTGAAATAGGACAAAGCCCTGAAAGGACATACATTCTGATTCTGATTTGTGCTGGAAAAATATATCTTGAAATAGATTGGGTTTGTGGAAAGGGTTCAGTTTGCAGATAATGTTACCTTACCCCGATCTTCTTGAGTTAACACACACATCTGTGCAACACAGCGTAGCTTTTATGGGTTTGCATTGCTGGTGAGGTATCTCCGGTTGGCTGCACTTTTCTGAAGCTGCCTTCCTCCATCTGTCCTCCCTGAGACATAGCATTGTAGCTTAATTTCCTGTGAGCCGAATTACATCTTGGAAGTAAAGAGCAGATGTAGAAGTCATCAATAAATATCTCAAAGACAAATATTAGTGTCTGCTACCCAGGAACATCAGTTGAGCACTCTCCCACTACTGAGTGGGAACAGGAAGTTATTTGACTTTGCTTGTACTTAGAACAACTTGATTTATTACACATGATTTAAGTACCTGAACTCCCTTCATGTAGTCTGCTGCAGTTATTAGTAGACTGTCTTGGGAAAACAGACTGTATTTGCAAGTACACCCTGTAGATTTGATAATAATCACCATGTTGAAACCTATTCAGTAGGATTAAGATGTCAAAGTTCAGAAACATCAACAGCAGTTTTAATCTTTCATGCCGTATGCAGTTCCTTTTCTGTGTGTATTCAGTTGCTGTTGTTTTTCATAAGAGGTCCATCCAGATTAGAGTAACAGAGGCACCCATCCCTGAAAACTAGACTCCAGATGATTTGACCATGGAATGACCCCGTGCTAATTACGATTACATAACCACCTTCTGCTTATTCATTCAGTCCACTTCCTCCCATCAGTGATGAGATGTGAACTGTGTCTTCAGGAATAGAAACTAATTATTACATGTAAGCACTGAATTAGACTGGAAGTTCTGAGATAGATTGGGAAAATGAGAATGCATAATAAACACAACAATTTCTGCAGATTCTGGAAATCCAGAGTAACGCACACAAGTGCTGGAAAAACTCAGCATCTCCAGCAGAATCTGTGCAGAAGAATAAAGAGTCGATGTCTCAGAGAGATGCTTCACTAAGACTAGAAAGCAAAAGGGAAGGAGCCAGAATAAGCAGGTGGGGGAAGGGGAAGCAGTACAGACTGGGAGGAAATAGGTAAAGCCAGAAGAGGGAGAAGTTGAGTGAGTGAGGGAAGGGGAAATGATATGAGAATCTAGGAGATGAGAGGTGGAAAACTAAAGGACTGAAATAGAAGGAATCTGATAGGAGAGGAGGGTGGACCATGTGAGAAAGGGCAGAGGACGGGTACCAGTGAGAAGTGAAAGGCAGGTGAGGAGAAGACAAGGGCTAAGAGGGGAGCCAAAATAGGAAATGCAAAAGGAAAGAAAGGGAAGGGGGAGACATTGCCAAAGCTTTTCCCTGTTACTGTTACTGAGAATGGATAGTTTTTAGTTCTGTAATTGGTTCCCTTAAAGTGACACTGTGGTTTTTCAGATGAGAGATCCATTGTTCAGATGACAGACAAGTTTTATCTCCAGGATAAACTATTGCCTCCACTGACCTCAGGACTCACAATAAACCAGATAGAGCTGATGTAGGAAGGCATCCACTTCTCTGATAAAAAATCTAACATATTTCTACCTTTCTTCATGTAATTATACAGTATATTAACTCCTTCTTCTTCTCCCAGTCAGTAATAAATACTTGGAAATCACTAGAAGTTTGTGAATTCTTCTCACAATCACACAACTTTCCCCTGGGTACTCCTGTTTCCAAAGACATCTAGGTTAGTAGGTGAGATGGGTGTAACTGGATGGCATGGGCTTGTTTGACAGAAGGGCCTGTTACATTTCTGCTATGCTATATCTCTAAATAAATAAAAAGATACATACATTTAAGGGAGGTGTATCTTTCACCAGTCGTCACAATTTAAGATTGTTTAAAGGAGAAGAAAACAATTTTTACTTTTGATCTGATGCAGCACAAAAGAAACTCACAAAGATAAAAATCACAGTAATAATAAAAATATATGCATAAATAAGATAGCTTATATACATAGATTGAATGTATATCCATAAAGTGACACTAAGTACAGGAGTGCCTACACATGAAGTGACTGACAGGAAATGATAAGGTAATGGTGGTTGGGTGTGGAGGGGAGGGTTGGTGGGTGGAGGTGTTGATCAGCTTTACTACTTGGGGAAAGTAACTGTTTTTGAGCCTGATGGTCTGGGTGTGGATGTTATATGGCTTCCTCCCTGATGGGAGTGGGAGAAACAGACCATGGGCATGGTGTGCATATCCTTCATGATGTTATTGGCTCTTTTCTTGATATGTGTCCTTGATAGTAGATAGCCTGGTGCTGGTGGTGCTTTGGACCATGTTGACTATCTGTTGTAGAGCTTTCCTGTCTGCTTCAGTGCAATTTCTGCATCAAGCAATGATGCAGCATGTTAGGATGCTTGCTACTTTGCATCTGTACAAAGATATGTCTATGGGTATACATTCTCCAGCTCTCTTCAGCCTCCTCAGAAAGGAGAGGCATTGGTGGGCTTTTCTGACTGTGTAGGATGTGTTCTGGGACCAAGAGAAGTTGTGAGAGATGTGCCCTCCGAGGAATGTCAAACTGCTTGCAGCTTCCATTGCCGTCTGTTGATATAAAGGGGGAGTTTGCGTGGTGTGAGATCTCCTGAAGTAAATAACAATCTCCTTTGTCTTTTTGATATTAAGGAAGTGGACATTTGCCTGGCACCAGGCCTCAAGTTCTTCCACCTCCTCTCTGCAGGCTGTCTCATCGTTGTTGATGAGCCCCGTGTATTTGGCCGTGCAGTCAAGTGTGAGAAGAGTGAGGGCTCAGCACACAGACCTGCGGGGCACTGATGTTGAAGATGATGGGGATGTTGTGTTTTGTAATTCCACAAGCTAAATCAAAGAAAAACACAGAAGCTGAGATTATTTTTTTTAGTAAGGCAATCACACATGATGTGCTGGATAATGACATATGCCATTCATGTACTTCTTACATATAACCCATATTGAATTATGTAAACAAACAAAGAAAGCTTAGTCAAGCAATACATTTACAATATTACTCAAATATTACTGAAATATTAAATACACAACTCCATTCTTAGCAGTAAACTCCAACTCAATATAGAATGCATCTCAACTCAAATATGTAATGTATTGCTCTCTAGTCATTATATATAGTGTATCTACACACACACACTATATACTGTCTATAAAATGTATTCATGTTTTATTGTTTTACAACACTGAATCACAATGGATTTAATTCAGCTTTTTTTGACACTGATTAACAGAGAAAGACTCTTCCATGTCAAAGTGAAAACTGATCTCTACAAAGTGATCTAAATTAATTGCAAATATAAAACACAAATACATGTACTTTGATAATAAATTTACTTTGACTTTGTTTTAGTATGGGTTCCCATTATATCCAACAGTTGGAGTGAAGTAAAAAGAAATGCTTGTGGTTAGATTGTGTTTTTCATAAGGTTAGAAAACCCAAGAAGATATTGTAGCCAATGAAGTGATTTCATTCGTAGATAACAGCACTCTTAATGCAGCAGTCCGTTTACACGCAACAAGCTCCAGAATACAATAAAGACCAGCCCTCTGATGTTCCTAATGCTGAATGAGGGATTCATATTGACCATAAAATTCACATTATATCCTTTGCTCTCCTTTGAAAAATTGCCTTCGCATTTTTTTGCTATTCATCTGAAGGAGACATTAGGGAAAGTCAAAAACAAAATGCAGATGATGAAAATCTGAAATAAAAACAGAAAGTGCTGGAAACATTCAACAAATCAGGCAGCATCTGTGGAAAGAGAAACAATCTCAATCACAAGAGATTCTGCAGATGCTGGAAATCCAAAGTAAATTTTGAAGGAACTAAGGAGGTCAGACAGCATCTATGGGAAGGAACAATCAGTTAATATTTCAGGCAAGACCTTTCAATCAATCCTGATGAATGATCTCAGCCCAAAACATTGTCTGTTTATTCCTCACCCGAGATGCTGCCTGACCTGCTGAATTCCTCTAGCATTTTGTATGGGTTACAAAAATGAGTTACAAAGAGAAACAGTTAGTTCAATTCTGAGGCCGTTTTTCAGAAATGGGAACGAGGGATAAAGAATGTAAATTTAATTTGAGGGGAAGGTGAAAACAAACTGATTAGTTTATAGAAAGAGATCTGGGGTAACCAAGTCAAATGGGTTAATGGGAAAGCTGAGTAGTAAAGACCTTACTCTAAAACCCTACACAAATACAACCTTATTTGTATGGCCTCTTCAGTTGTGAAGTGGTTAGTCCAGAATGTTGTGTTCAAGTTCCAGGGAGGAAGCTTCCACATATCAGCAACCACTGTTCTAAGCTCTAACGATAACATGACATGGACTTCAGCAGAGCCGTATTGTAGTTGAGCATGGAGCATCTGTTGAATACTGCATTTTGAACCCTGTGTCTTGGAGTGAGGAACCCGGTCTCTGCAAATGCCAATCTAATATGCGCATCATCCTCAATCTGCAGAGACTCGTGCGGACAGTCCAGCACATCTGTAGAGGTGAACTTCCCACCATTCAGGACATTTACAAAGACAGGTGTGAAAAAAGGGCCTAAAGGATCACAGAGGACCCGAGTCACTCCAATACTATTGCAGAGTAAACCGGGACCAACAGGCTTCAAGACAGCTTCTTCCACCAGGCCATCAGACCAATTAATTCATACTGATACAATTGTATCTCTATGTTATATTGACTGTCCTGTTGTACATGCTATTTATTGCAAATTACTTTTATTGCACATTGCACATTTAGACGGAGACATAATGTAAAGATTTTTACTCCTCATGTATGTGAAGGATTTAAGTAATAAAGTCAATTCAATTCAATTTAGTAGATTCCTGCTCAGAGTTTGTTGTATCAAGGGCATTTAAAAAGTTGCAACATTTTTAAATAATTAAGTCAATAACTTGAAATGTGATGATGAAATTTAGTTATTTTTGTGTGTTAAATACATTCATATTAATTCAAATGTGTTGGCGCATGGCCAAGTGGTTAAGGCGTTTGTCTAGTGATCTGAAGGTCACTAGTTCGAGCCTTGGCTGAGGCTGCGTGTGTGTCCTTGAGCAAGGCATTTAACCACACATTGTTCTGCGACGACACTGGTTCCAAGCTGTATGGGCCCTAATGCCCTTCCCTTGGACAACACTGGTGGTGTGGAGAGGGGAGACTTGCAGCCTGGGCAACTGCCAGTCTTCCATTAAAAAAAACCTTGCCCAGGCTTGCGCACTGGAAACTTTCCAAGGTGCAAATCCATGGTCCATCGAGACTAACAGAGGCCTACACAATTAATTCAAATAAAGGTGGCAAAAAGTTCTCTGTTATGTGTTTACAACTTATGGTGTGGAAGGCGGGTCAAGCATTGAAAGTTCTTACTTGGTCACTTTGTTTTTTCAGGTGTATCAGCTGTCTAAAACAAATGGATTCCATTTCTCCTCTAGGGCAAAGAAGGTCAAATTTGAAAGGAGTACGGTTGCCAACAACATGCTGCCATTTCAATTACAGAGCTGCAATATAGAGAGAATGAATATCTTCGCTTAACTCACGAGCAATGGCCACTTGACTAAATGCTGTTGGCATCCACAGTAATCTGCCCCAACATGAGTGAGTTTCAAGTTCAAGTTCAAATTTTTAATTATCATGCAGCCATCTACATGGATACAGCCAAATAAAACAGCATTTCTCTGGGACCAAGGTACAAAACACAGCACCAACAGTCACACACAGCACACAGCACATATAGTTATGATAGCAGAAAAAACATGCAGTCACAGAAAATATATAGCCCAAGTTCATTTACATCACTTGTTGGAGCTGGCACTGCCTCTTACACCTTCCTCCTTGGGTGGCTGCAGCAGGCAGCAACAGAGCATGCAAAATGCAGTTTCTTTATCATCGAGCGCCTCACCAGCGGGATGGACCTGCAGCACCTGATGTTCTCGATATCTAGCTGTGTCTTGCGATCTCAAAAAAGGAGACAATGAAAGAGCAATCACACCTTTGTTTGGATCCGGAGAGGCGAGACCGCTGCAATCAAACCTGTGGGGCATAGAAGTGTAGGGTCGGCATAGGAAATTAATTTGAGCAAAAGGGAAACACAAATTGATCCTAAATTTCTGCTCACTGCACTGCAAAATCAGGAAGCACAAAGAATATCATTTGCACAGTGTTTAACTTATCCATGGTTCAATATTTCTTGATGACATAAGCATTACTGAATATCATTCTGAATATACATAATTTATTCAGGGTCATATTGCTTGCTTTGTTTTTGAAATTAATTTAGGTTTTAATCTACTGACAATTAAAGTTTCATGTTCTGCTTGCACTATGTATTTCATAATTTATGATTGTAATGAGCATTAGGTCATTATCCTATTCACAACAGCTAAACTGATTTTTACCTTTTGTTGTTTCTCCTTTTTCCCAAGTGAACCAATAACATGATATTGTTACCTTCTATGCTTGATTCCAAATTAAACAGTGGGAGTTCTCTGACCAATGCACTCCTGAGCGAGGGCCCAGCAAATGATACTATATTTTTGGATCAAGTATTAAGAATGCGATTAACCATTTTGACCTGGTCTTACACCATTCCAGATATTCATTTTCTTTAGTCGGGTCCTTCTCTCATCTTAATGTTTATCTCCCTCTCTGAAGAATGTTCCTAGACCTATGAATACAAAATGCATTGCTATTTTTTGCCTTTGTTTTCAATGTTATTTTGAAGGATATTGGACAGTGGAACAACCATTCAACTCCATAACATATACAATTTTTTTTTTAACAACTGCTTGAGTCAGGGTGATTGACAGGCTTGGCTTCTAGATCAGCAGGGAGCATTGTGGACGGGACTGTTGTAACTGGGATTACTGAGTGATGGTCTTTTCATCACTAACTAGATGCTTTCTTTGGGAGGAGTTGGAATGCAGGGAAGGGAGGGGTTGCATTTCATGTGGTGTAGGTCCAAAGCTGGGGGATAGGGTTGAGGGGGTTTTACTGCCCTTCTGCTTAGGCAGAAAATGCAGTCAGGCAGAGAACAGGGAAAATCAGTTAACAGCTTCATAAAAATATTTTGTTATCCAACTCAACTCTTGAATGCAAATTACCATTATTCTGCCTTGACAAAACATGATGGTTGTGGGTTGGACCTGCATTCCTATTGGCTTTGAGTTCTTTAAAATTATAACATTGCCCCCACCTTTTGTAGGTTATACTTCAACTCACAATCAGCAATGATGTTTGAACTGTAATGCATGGAACTCTAGGGAATTTGCTTTTGATTAAACTTTTATCATTGTTGAAATATTCTTCTTCAAAAGCATATTTCATTTGAAGGAGGTGCAAAATTGATACTGATGTAATTTTCCCCAATAGATAAGAAAGGTGCCCCCTGGGAGTTTTCTTTCACCCGGAAATCTCTGAATCACTTATTTTAATTAAAGTTGATACATTAATCTTATGCAGAGATTTCAACGCCCAAACAGTTTTCTTCTAGTTGGTTATCAAGTGAAATTAATTTGAAAAAAATTAATTTGTAAGTCACACAAGAGAGTTAAAAAGCAATGCAGCAAACTTAAAATGGGCATCCAAGTGAAAACAAAACCTTCAAGTGTTGAAATGTACAATACAAGTAAAAATTACTGGAATAGAAATCTGTTTCTTTTATTACGCATGCATTAGCTTACAGGAAGAGCAGAAGGAGTCCACTGAAAATTTGCTCCTTTGATTAATATATATTATATGCATGTTTATTTCCACTCAAATCTTTTTGCATATAAATGAATAAAAATATCCACACACTGGGACAGTGTCTGGATAAGAATAACTGACAGTGTTATCAGCTCTCTACAAACCAAGCATATTTATTGTCAGTCTCTTCATAATTGCAAGAAAATTTCTCTCATGTTAACCTGCAGAACATTTTATTCATTTTCCACCAGCAAGTCATCATGGCCACTGGGGCAGCAAACAGACTAGACTATATTTATGCAAACAGATGCGCTAACACTATTGAGGCCCAGAGCGTTGGGATTCAGAGTTCAATTCCAGTGCCATCTGAAGGAGTCTCTGTACGTCCACCCTGTGGAATGCATAAGTTTTCCCCAGGTGCTCCAGTTTGCTCCCAAAGTCCAAAGACGTCTTGGGAAGGTCAACTGGTCATTGTAAATTGTCTCATTATTAGGTTAGGGTTAATTTATTTATTTATTGAGATACAGTGTGAAATAGGCCCTTCCGACCCTATAAGCTGCACCACCTAGAAACCCACCTGTTTAATACTATCCTAATCATGGGACAATTTACAGTGACCAATTAACCTACCAACCAGTATTTCTTTGGATTTCAGGAGGAAACCCATGCAGCTATGGGGAAAATATACAAGATCCTTACAGACAGTGGCGGGAATTGAACCCAGGTCGGTACTGTAAAGCACTGTGCTAGGTCTGGGCTTTCTGGGGCAGTGTCGAAGGGCGCAAAGGGCCTATTCTGCACTGTATCACTAAAGCAAATAAATAACCAATAAAATACAAAAGGGAAAAGGAAGGTTACCGCTTAGTGTACAGAGCACAGCACTGGAAAGTCGATTCCTGATATATTGTTGCTTTAAAATACTGATGACTTACTGTGTGTTTCTCACATCTTTTGCATACAAGTTCTACCATTGCTGCTTCACAGTTGTCTGGTTATGATTCCAACAATCCTTCAGAACTGCCGGTTGCCAGCATGGAAGGTATTCAACTTCTCCTCCTGAGACATTCTAAGCAATGGGCCCAGGATGGAACCCAGCACAGACTGCACTTCCAAAAGAAAACTTCACGATAGCAGATGATGAGAAATTCCATTAAAAGATGTTTGCTCCCTTGGGGCCTGTAAACAGCAACTTAGCATAGGGCCATGTGAAGGCTGTAGGAAACTAACGAGAGCACAGACAAATCCCTTCCTAACATTGAAGGTCCATGTTGGCTATTTTTATTCATTTACACCATTTGTTTATTGCTGGCATAGTCCACAGTTTTTGTGTTCCCTAGTTGCTGTTACTAAAAAGCCAAGAGTACATTTCTACTCCACCAGTTTGGTCCCAGCATTTGCTACTTATATTTCAGGTCTTTCAGAATTTTCTGTGTCATATTAAGTTTAATGGTCACTGTGACTCCATAATCCTCCTGTAAGAACAAACCCTGCATTTTTCCCAGGTTAACTCTTCTTCATACAAATTTGATGCTGAGATGATTTTTTTCTTTTCAAAAGAGAGATTAATTAAACTCATACTGGACTTATAACTGGTTGCTGCAAACTACAAAAGAGATTAATTACTCTTCGGGAGATGCCGCTTGTGGTGAAGTTGATATGATTGATGCACAAACTCATCTGTAGTCAGCAGTAACTGCAGTAATTCAGCATCTTACGACTAAATATGTAAGAAGGATTCTGCAGAGTGTCAACCCCCCCCCCCCCCCCCCACCATAACATGGCCAAGCCAGACAACATTTCAGGCTGAGTACTCAGGAAGTGTCCACGCTTGTTTACTGAAGTCTTCACAGACATCTTCAACACTTCACTCATCCAGGCTGCTGTCCCAACAGGCTTCAAATCAGGCACCATCATCCTGTAGTAAAGAACTCTACACTTTCAGAACTTGACAACCACCACCCAATGGCACTGATGCCAATCATAAAGTGCTTTGAATAATGACACAGATCAAAATTCCATTGGACACTCATCAACCTGTTTACTGACAGAAATGCTCTCCATCTGTCATGCATCTGACCCTAACACACATAGAAAACAAGGACATTTATGCAAGCATGTTGTTTCTGGATTCAACGCTATTGTTCCACAGACCTTGGTCAACAAACTCCTACTCCTCGGTCTAAATGCACCACTGGCAACAGAGCTCAGATAGTCAGGATGCACAGCTACTGCTCCCTTCCTATGATCCTCAACATGGGCTGCGTGCTGAGCCCACTGCTCACATATGACGGTACGGCCAAACCCTCGAGCAATCACATTGCCAAGTTTGCTGATGAACAGCGGTGAGCTCCTGAGGCGACCTACAGAGAGGAGGCGGAAGAATTCAAGGCCTGGTGACAGGCAAATAATCTCTTTCCTACTGTCCACAAAACAAAGGAGATGGCTATCAACTTCAGAACTGGCACCACTCACACCTCCCTTTAAACCCGTGACACAGCAGTGGAATCTGCAAACAGTTTCAGACTCCTGGGAGCACACATCTCACACAGCGTCACATGGTCCCAGAACACATCCTACACGATCAGCAGCCATAGAAACTGTCATGCACTTGGTTTTAACACAGCAAGAAAGCAAGGCACTTATATCAGAATGCTTTTTCTAGATTTCTGTTCAGTATTAAAAGCTATTATTCCACATACTGTGGTGGACAAACGCCTACTCCTCAGTCCAAATTCACGATTGTGCAAGTGGATGTTGGACCTCCTAACAAACAGACTTCAGATAGTCAGGAAGAGCAACTCCTCTGCTGTATTCAATGTTTTAGCGATATTTAAGTAATATTGTAAATATATTGACTGATTAAGCATTCCTCATTTGCTTATATAATTCATTATGGGTTATATGGTTGTTGGGACAAAGACATGTCTCTATCAAAGGACATGTAAGGAACTCCTTCCCTCTTGTAACCTGCCTGCATATAACCCTAGGGCAAGATGTAGCTCTTGCTTAGTGCCCCCCCTCAACCAATCAGGTTCACGTGAAGCCATGGGAGCAGATGGTGGATGGCCATATGAGCAGCTGGTACGTATCATAGGTCCTGACTGTGCGACCACTGACACCAGGCAGACAATCTCTGAAGAGTATTGATGATACAAGAGACACCCATCTTGCAAGGGCACTGTCCAGAAGAAGGCAATAGCAAACCACTTCTGCAGAACAAATTGTCAAGAACAATCATGGTAATAAATAAAGAAAAGAATAAGAAAATAAAGACAGTTGGAAGACCATGATCACCCATGCCATACTGTTAAGGCATATTCTGGAGATATGCAATATAGCAAATATTAATTTCAACAGAAGTCATTGTCAGATATGAATGTGAATTGTAGATTGAATTTAAAATGCAGCTCCAAACCATGGGCTTCCAGGAGCTGCAGATTGGGGTCAATACAAAACCAAAAAACACTCCATTGACCTAAGATGTCTATATATGCATGAAAGCAGCTCAGTGATGGTGATGATTGATACATGTTTTGGTTGTGTTGGTGTGAAGATCTAGGTGTTTGAAAATTATACGTAACTCAATGGAAGCATTATGAATGCATTGTAACTATAGAAATTGGCCTACTGTTGCCTTTGATCTTGAGCATATGATGTGATGTAGTGTTGGGTCAGGGAGGCTCTCTCCAGAATGACTCCAAGTAGTCGGCTTGTGTGTAGCAGATAAAGACTTTTATACTACCAGCAGCGTGTATTGCTGGTCCCTTTTGTTGACAATTACAACAGTATGACATGGACATAATGATGATGATGTTGATGGGTTATATGTATGTGAATGGCATATATCATTATGCCACCATGACATATGTGAGTGACTCACTTAATGAAAAAGAAAAGAAAAACTGATTAGCTCCTAGCTCCTGTGTTTTTCTTTTCATTAGTTTTTGGAGTTACAAACATATCAGTGACAATGAGGAAGATTTAAAATGAACCCAAGATGAATACCTGCCTGTTAAAGCGCAGCTCGTTTTCCTTCAGAAGAAGATAGAGACATTTGAGTTTAAAATAAGGCAGAAAACAAGCAAAATTTGCCAGCAATCAGCACCGCCACAGTTTCATAAACAATTGGTACCACATGATAATAACAATAAATTTAAAAAAAAACAGAAATGGTTCACTACATCGGAAAGATAGATGCATTCAATTGCACAACAGATAACTAGATGATGTATACTGAACAAATTGAGCAGATATTTTGATGTAAGTGAATAGCCCTGAAAAATGAGTGCTAATAGTGCGAAGTTGAATAAGTGGAACAGCATACAGTTTGCTTAGAATTTTAACTGCTCCAACCAAACCACAACAGTGTTCAAGGATAGCACTGGAAAATTCAAACATATCAAGGGTAAAATAATGTTAAATGAAAATGCCACACACAAGTTTTGCAAAGCCCATCCATTCCTTCTTCAAGCCATGATAAGGTAGCCAGTGAGCTGGACTGCATGAAAGCTGAAGGAATTCTTTCCAAGGTTAAAAGGAGCCCATAAGTAACACCAGGGGTCCAGAAGCCAAGTAGAATGGGTCTGTCAGGATTTATGGTGATTTTATGGTCACCATTATCCCAGTGCTTGAAGTAGATCAATAAACTCTGACCAAGATAAAATTTTTCAGGAGGAAAATACTTCAGCAAAGTGGACCTAACTGAGGCCTACCTACAGCTGGAGACGGAAGAAGAGTACAAAGCATTTCTTACCACAAAGGGCGTTATCACTATAACAGAGTTATTTTTGGAGTAATATCTACACCTGCACTCTGGCAGAAAGCTATGGCCAAGTGCCACAAGGCTGCCAGACTCTCAGTGTGACCTTGAAGACATTATTGTTACTGATGAGGATGACAAGGATAATCTCCAAAGTCTTAAGACAGCATTAAAAAGATTGGAAGTTTATGGGCTCAAAGCATGACACAACAAGTGTGAATTCTTCAAATCAAACATCGCTTACTAAGGTCAAACCATTGACGTACAATGATTACACAGGCCAGCTGAGAAAATTCAAGTAGTGGTGGATGCCACAAGGTCATAGGACATGCCACTGTTATGGTCCTTTTTAGGATTTGTCAATTACTATAACAATTTCTTGCCAAACCTGGCTACTGTGCTCCACCTCCTGAGCTCATTTCTATAGATCAGTAAGAAATGGCAAAGAACACAACAGTGTAAGGTAGCTTTCCAAAAGACAAAGGAAATGGCGACGTCAAACACATGAACATTATGATCCACATTCTCAAGAAAGCTTGCCTGTGATACTTTGACTTACAGTATAAGTCCAGTAATGTCACATGTTATGAGCGATTGATGTGAATGCCCAGAGCCTTTGCAACGTATTCACTTACCACTGCAGAGAAAAATTATACACAGATTGACAGAGCGTCATTGAGTCTGGTTCCGGGAGTAAAACATGTACTTGTATGGGAGAGAATTTACCCTCATTACTGATCATGAAATGCTAGTGTCCATTTTCAATCCGCAGAACTGTTCCACTAACAGCAGCAGTGTGATTGCAGAGATCAGCTCTGTGATTACAAGGAGGTTTGATGTTGTACTTCTGGACAAACTGTCCTGGCAAGGGACCAGGAGGTGATCAAAAATGGATATTTATAGCTAAGCAGGGAGGAGTGTTGTGTACTTAATAATACATTGTTTGATTAAGCATTTCTGTTGCATACATAATTCATTATGAGATATTGCGTATGTAAACGTACGTGAAGGAAATACACATCTCAGTGTTTTTCTTTCAATTAGTTTCTTGTTTTGGTGTTACAAAACATAATAAAACCCAATTGGCCGAATGGCCTGTTGGCAGCTCCTTCCACAGTCTTACCACCATCTGAATGAAGAAGATCCCCCCATCTTTCCATTAAACATTTCACCTTTCACCCTTAATCCATAACATCTAGTTCTAGTCTCACCTTAACTCTGTAGAAAATCCCTACTTCCATTACACTATCAATATTCCTCATAATTTTGTATACCTCTATCAAATTTCCCCTCATTCTCCTACTCCAGGAGATAGGAGTCCTAACCTGTTCAATATTTCCCTAGTTTTTTATGCAGAGAGTGGGGTGAGTGTGTGGAATGGGCTGTCAGTGATGGTGGTGGAGGCAGATACAATAGGGTTTTTTAAGATACTCCTAGATAGGTACACGGAGCTTAGAAAAATTGATAACCCTAGGTAATTGCTAAAGTAAGGACATGTTTGGCACAACTTTGTGGGCTGAAGGGCTGGTATTGTGCTGTAGGTTTTCTATGTTTCTATAATTTAGGTCTTCAAGTCCAGTCAACATCCTTGTTGAGGCGAGTGAAGTTATCCACACTGATTCATGAGCCTGATAGCTGTAAAGTAGTAAGTGTTTCTGACCCTGGTGGTGTGGGACCTAAGGCTCCTCTACCTCCTGCCTGATGGTAGTAGTGAATGGTACTGAATGGTAGGGGGTCCTTGATTATGGATGCTGCCTCCTTGTACAAGCATTCCTTGAAAATGTCCTCAGTGATGGTGAGGGTTTTGCCTGTGATGAACTGGACTGTATCTATCACTTTCTGTAGACTTTTCTGTCCCTGGGCATTGGTGTTTCCATTCCATGCTATAATGCAACCAGTTAGGATACTCTCCACTGTGCTCCTATAGAAATTTGTCAAAGTTTTATGTGACATGCACAATCTATGCAAAATTCTAACAAAGTAAAGGCACTGTTATGCCTTCTTTGTGGTGGCATTTATGTGCTGGTCCCAGGACAGATCCTCTGTAATTAACAGCAATTAACAATTACTCATGCTGTGCTAATTATATTGTTTGGAATTCTATGGCAAAGATATTATACTCATAAATCATAAAGGACAAGGTTTTGTAAGAATTGATCTAGTTCCCATTTCAAGTACTGTAGGTAAAATCTCCTCTCATGTTTTACTACCATCTCAGTCAGTTAACTTTCAAAGTTATACACAATAGAAACAGACCCTTTAGCCCACTGAGTTTTGCTGACCACCAACCACTCACTTACATTTATCCTTCATTAGTCCCAATTAATATCCTTCCCCATATTCTCATGGACTTCGCAAGGTTCTACCCCTTAACCCACTAATCCACACGTTTGCAACATGGGAGAAAATTGGAGCATCTTGAAGAAGCTCCTGTAGTAACAGGGGGAGTTTTCTGTTCCACACTGAGTTCAGGATTGAACCCAGAACTTCACCTGTTGTACCACTGTGAGGCCGTATCAGTTTGCAGTTCCCAGTTACCCTAAAGTCTTCTTGCTGTGGCCATCTGGTCAAGCAGAGTAATCCTTGATTGGCAACTAGGCCTCAAGCAACAAATCCTGTACTTAATACTTTCAAAATGTTTCTGATAATCAGAGACATTAAGCAGAAATATATTTCAGTAATTTATTGTTTGAAATTATAGAAACAATTGCTCTTCATTTCACTTGAATAAACACAATATTAAGCTTCACTCACCTTTTCCATGGTGACTGCTAATTGCCATTGTAAAGATTATGCTTGTGTGAGATGTACTTCCATAGCTGCTAAACCGTCAAGGGACCTGATTGAAAGTGTATCACTGTCTCAGTTTAGAGCAATCTAGGACCACCCATGGACTCATTACTGAGTCCAGCAACATAACAAGAGGTTACATTCCCCGGCGATTTAGTGGCACAACTGTCTCACGGCTCCAGGGATCGAGGTTCCATCCTAACCATCAATACCGTCTGTGGTGCTTGTAGGTTTTCCCTATCCCACGTGGCTTTCTTCAGGATGTTCTGGCTTCTTCTTCTTTTCCAAGAGAATGCTTATTGTTAGGTTCATTAGTCCTGTAAATCTCCTGTTGTGAGTAGCTGTGCAGCAGGGTCTGGGATTATTTGATGGGAATGTAGGAGGGAGTTTACAAGGAAAACTTGTGAGGGAATGTGATTGCTTTGTGAGTTGAAGCTAACTTAATGGGCTGAAAAGCCTCCTTCTGTATCATCAGGAACTGCATAATGCTGATATACACTCAGTGTCACTTTGTCAGGCATACCTATACACCTGCTCATAAATGCAGATATCTAATCAGCCAATAATGAGGCAACAACTCAATGAATGAAAGCATGCAGAATTAATAAAGAGGTTAATTTGTTGTACAGGCAAAACATCAGAATGGGGAAGAAATATGATCTAAGTGACTTTGACCTTGCAATGATTGTTGGTGCCAGATGGGGTGGTTTGATGATATCAGAAACTGCTTATCTCTTATGAGTTTCACACACAACTGGCTCTAGAGTTTACAGAGAAAAACAAAATTTTAAAAATCCCAGTGTGTGGCAGTTATGTACCAAAAGCACATTGTTAATGAGAAAGGTCAGAGGAGAACGGCCAGACTGGTTCATGCTAACAGGCAGGCAAGAGTAACTCAGATTATGACATGATACAACAATGGTTCAGAAGAGCATCTTTGAATGCACAGAATGTGAAATATTGAAGTTGATAGGCCACAGCCGCAGAAGACTGCAAATATTTACACAGTGGACACTTCATTAGGCACAGGAGGTACCAAATAAAGTGGCACTGAATGTATTCCACATGCAGCTGTAGAGTACAATGCTTCTCTACTAACCTGCCTATAAACGTTGATCTTGTTTCAGGCAGTTAATCCTGATTACAATACTTCTTATTGTTCTGTATATAGAGATTCTGATAGTTTATGATAGTAATTGCATGATCATCATTCTCCATACAGATAATGTAGCTGAAGAAAGATTGTGTACTTTGAAGGATGCACTAAACTGTCATTATGTTGGAATAGAGACTACTTTGGTTGTTATCTTGTGACTAAGGCATTGAGCAGGGGCACATTTAAGATGCAGGGACCTGAAAATGAGAGTTACTCTGGGTGTATTCGATTCTGGTTATAAATAACCGAATTAACCAATGCCATGCAATCAAATTTCTATCCATATATATTTTCTGCTGTGGTACAGCTTCAGCTTTACAAATGTACACCAACAGTCCTTTGAAAGAAAATGGAGATTACAGCTGCTTATGGATGTATAAGCTTGTCATAAAGGATGATTTCACAGTTATTCAGTTACTGTTCTCTAGATAATTGCTATCTAAGTTCTAATACAAATAATATTTGTTAAAACGAAAATTTTAGAAACACACCTGTCGCACTAAAGAGGAAACACTTTAGTATGAATAACGAGAGACACTGAAAATTATGCAGCTCCAATTGAGGTTTAATATCACAATTAGTTTCGCTGAACTGTTCCTGTGTATGTGTTCTTCAGAGCTTTATTTTGGTATTAAAATAACCTCACTGTCAAATTGCAAATAATCCTTGTGGTTTCCTTACATTGACGTCAAGACAAATGTATATCAAACCATTATTGTACAAAGTTCAAAGTAAATTTATATCCAAGTACGCATATGTCACCAAGTATTACCCAGAGATTCATTTTCTTGCAGACTCTCTTAGTATAACAAAGAAATTGAATAGAATCAATGAAAAATTATGCACAAAGACTGACAAGCAATCAATGTGTGAAAGAAGATAATCTGTGCAACTGCAACGACAATCTAGTAATTACAAATAAATAAATAAATGATACTGAGAACATGACTTGTCGAGCCCTTGAAGCTGTAGAGCTGTAATGCCAGATATTGAAGCTTCTATGAATAATCAAATATTATTATCACTTTAGTGAAGGTAGTCATATAAAACATTTAAGTAGTGCTATTTAAAGTGTTGTCAATTTGTTTAAAATATTTTGTTTAATGATAACCTAACTCCCATTACTGCAACTATTCCCAAAAAGTAGCTGGGCCTCAATACTTTCTTTGAAATACATCAATACAATGTAATTTATAACACAAAACTATTGATGCAGTATATGCAAAATATTGCATCTAACTGCCTTATACACACAAAATCCTAAAATACTGATCGAGTTATGTTGAATAGTGCACTCAAATATAATACAGAAGAATGAATCTGTCAGCTAGCATTACTAAAATAATGCTCTTAGTCCTGATACTGGGACAAAAATAGTGAATATATACTGCCATGAAAAAATCTGCAGATGCTGGAAATTCAAGCAACACACACAAAATGCTGGTGGAACACAGTAGGCCAGGCAGCATCTATAGGAAGAAGCACTGTTGACATTTCAGCCGAGACCCTACATCAGGACTGCAGTATATGCTGCAGTTGTTGGTGAGATCCTGAGAAAATAGCTTTCCCATTTTAAATGAAGTAACTAATACTTGAGGAGCAATTCCAATGCACCCTAATGAGGATGTCAGAGCTTAGATAAAGTGGAACAAGTTATTTCTTTGGTTATTGCTCAACCAAATCAAAACTCCAATGGCATCAAGACTCCAGTCTTTACTTATTTTTAGGGCAGAACACATGCTCCTCTGGTCTCAACCTTCTTTGGCCTGTGGCCTTTTGTGGTTGGTGTGCATCCTGTGTGACACAAACAAGGGATGATTGGAAGGGGAACTTACCTTGGGATTTAGATTTGGACCAGTGCTTATTTGGGGGAGAGTGTGACAGAAGTAAAAACTGATCTGCTTATGCTTGGAGGTGTGGGTTTCAGATTGGAGCGGGAGTGTGGAAGGATGGTTTGAGAATGTGGTGCGATTCAAGCTGTGAGGGCTTCGAAGCAGGTGGCATCTAGATGGAAGGAATCAGAGGATGCAAGGATTCAGATCGGGTGTTCAAGAATGCAATGGAATCCAAGTTGTGGGTTCAGAACTGGGATGGGCTTCAAGGAAGCAGAGGGGTTTGGAATTCAGACTGTGGATTCAGGAGGGTTGTGAAATTAAGGTTGGGATGATGTGAAGTTAGATGGAATGCTGGAATACAGTTACAATGCAATCGGCAGAAAGTCCAACTATTACCAAGGTCATTGCCGCAGAAGTAAGACTATGCCACCTCAAGAGTGCCTGATGACAAATGTCAGAGGACAATGTGGACTCCAGTGTCCTATGTGGTGTGGTGCTTGGCTAATCACCTGAATTCATGAAGACAACACATGACAGTGCTTGATGAAATTCCTCAGGTACATACCTGAAGTACGTCATAGATTTAAAATAGTCTTTTGTTCACAATAATGTATCAAATTAAAACTCTGGTGTTATAAGATTCAATAGTAGCTTTCTTGTCTCTTCTTTCCTTCCATCTGTTGTTGATATTCAATTTCATTAGAAATATACATGTGATAAGTGAAGCTACATGAAGAGGTAGTTCAGTGTTATTTTATTCTGTATTTTGAGAGGCAGGAGATTATGATTTCAAAGGAAATAATTGAAGCTGTTCTTAAGAAAACTGTATATAGATTTGAGAGACAGGACCATCTAGCTAAGGCTGCTTTATATTCAAATGAGTGATGTTAGCATAATAGTGAAACAAATGACCATTCAGACTAGTTAATATATAGAAAAACTGCAATTGTTAGATAATCAGAACCAACCCAAGAGTTTGCCATAGCCCTAGTTAATGCAGTTCTGAACTAATTTGGTGTGTGAGGTCACTTTTGGCCCAGACAGGAATGGGTAAAACTCTCAAATCAAGAAAAGCTCTTCACACTGATGGTTGCTCGTACCCCATGAATCAACAATGGGCAGTGACAGTGAGAACGCTGCTGTGATTCCTACAAACAAATACCATTTAAGGCTTGGTGTTGGTTTGCTCACAGCAGGATAAGCTGTTGCCATGGCAATGCTGCTCATTTAACACATACAATCAGAGACAACGGTGCAGATTTGACTAATGTGAGTGTCGCAGAAAGATGAATGCACATTGCCTACTCAAACTCTCTAGGCCATAGGGATCCCAGTCTCAGGAGTGAGACAAATTAAACCGGGTCTGGAGATGGAGTTAGAACCTGCTTCAGAAAAGTTCCCATCAGCTGCTTCAGATCAACCACTGGTGAAGGGGTCAAAACAAGAAACGAGCAAAAGCTGTTTTTAAAATGAGTGGAAGTTCAAAGCTCAAGGTAAATTTATTTATTATTAAAGTATGTAAATGTCACCAAATACTACCCTGAGATTTATTGTCTTGAAGCCATTCACAGTAGAACAAAGCAATGCAATGGAATCAATGAAAAATTGCTCACAAAGACTGACAAGTAACCAATGTGCAGAGGAAGACAATCTGTGCAAATATGGAAACAGAAAAATTCAAACATCACAGAGGTGCAGAGGGATTTAGGAGTACTTGTGCAATACTCCTAGAAGGTTATTCTCAAGTTGAGTCTGAGGTAAAGAAGGCAAATGCAATGTTGGCATTTAATTCAAGTGAATAGTAAACAAGGATATAATGCTGAAGCTTTATGAGACACTGGCCAGGCTGCACTTGGAGTATTGCCAATTGCTTTGGGTCCCTTATCTCAGAAAGGATGTATTGTCATTGGAGAGAGGGAAGTTCACAACAATAATTCTGGGAATGAATGGGGTTAACATTTGAGGAGTGTTTGGCAGCTTCGGGCCTGTACTCACTGGAATTTAGAAAAATGCATTGGGATCTCATTGAAACCTATCGAATGTTAAAAGGACTAGATATGGCAGATGTGGAGAGGATGTATCCTATGCTGGGGTTAGAAATAGAGGGCACAGCCTCAGTATTGAAGGGCAACCTTTTACAACAGAAGTGAGCTTTTTTTTGCCGGAGAGTAGTGAATCTGTGGAATACTCTGCTACAGCCTGCAATGGAGCCCAAGTCTGTGGACATATTCAAAGCAGAAATTGACAGTTTCCTGATTGGTCGGGACATCAAGGTATATGGTGAGAGGGCAGGTTTATGTGATTGCATGAGATCCAGGATTAGCCATGATGAAATGCTGGAGTAGAATTAATGGGCTGAATGGCCTTTTTCTGCTCCTATGTCTTATGGTCTTAGGGTCTGATTATGGTCTGGGTCATAATAAAATAAGGAAAAAAAAACAAATAAACAAGCAAACAAAGAATCAACCAATCAATAAATGGGATGGGTTAGTAAATTTGCTGATGACACAAAGGTTGGAGGTGTTGTGGATAGTGTGGAGGGCTGTCAGAGGCTACAGAGGGACATTGCTAGGATGCAAAACTGGGCTGAGAAGTGGCAGATGGAGTTCAATCCAGATAAGTATGAGGTGGTTCATCTTGGTAGGACAAATACGATGGCAGAATATAGTATTAATGGTAAGACTCTTGGCAGTGTGGAGGATCAGAGGAATCTTGAGATCTGAGTCCATTGGACACTCAAAGCTGCTGTGCAGATTGACTGTGTGGTTAAGATGATATACTGTGTATTGTCTGTGTATTGTCAATCAGTCGTGGGATTGAGTTCAAGAGCTCATGTAATGTTACAGTTATATAGGACCCTGGTCAGACCCCACTTGGAGTACTGTGCTCAGTTCTGGTTGCCTCACTACAGGAAGGATGTGGAAATTATTGAAAGGCTGCAGAGGAGATTTACGAGGATGTTGCCTTGTTTGGGAAGTATGCCTTATGAGAATAGGTTGAGTAAACTCAGCCTTTTCTCCTTGGAGTGGAGGATGAGAGGTGACCTGATAGAGGTGTATACCTGATTAGATGCATTGACTGTGTGGATAGTCAGAGGCTTTTTCCCAGGGCTAAAATGGGTAACACAAGAGGGCACATTTTTAAGGTGCTTGGAAGTAGGTACAGAAGAGATGTTGGGGGTAAGTTTTTTACCCAGAAAGTGGTGAGTACATGGAATGGGCTGCTGGCGATGGTGGTGGAGGCAGATGCAACAGGGTCTTTTAAGAGACTCTTGGATAGGTACATAGAACTTAAAAAAATAGAGGGCTATGGTAACCCTAGGTAATTTCTAAAATAAGCACATGTTCGGCACAGCATTGTGGGACGAAGGGCCTGTATTGTGTTGTAAGTTTTCTATGTTTCTAAATAAATAAATAGATTAATTGATAGATAATGGTGAAAACATGAGTTGTAAAGTCCTTGAAAGTGAGTAATAAGTTGTGTATAATGATTATTTCTGTGTTGTGATGACTGAAGTTGCTGATGCTCGTTTATGAGCCTAATGGTTGAAGCAAAATAACGGTTCCAGAAGCTGATGGTATGAGGCTCCGAACTTCTGTACCTCCTTTCTAATGACGTGTGGGGGTCCATGATGATGAATACTGCATTCTTGTAGCAGTGCTCTTTGTAGATGTGGAGAGGACTTTTACTTTTATTTAGAAATACAGCATGGAACAGGGAGTTCCGGCACAC
Source organism: Hypanus sabinus (assembly GCF_030144855.1). Lineage (NCBI taxonomy): Eukaryota > Metazoa > Chordata > Chondrichthyes > Myliobatiformes > Dasyatidae > Hypanus > Hypanus sabinus. The sequence goes on along the minus strand of NC_082724.1, from coordinate 44,047,989 downwards.
TGAGCCACACCATGTGGCAACCCACAGACTTAACCCCCAGCCTAGACACAGGACAATTTACAATATCCAGTTAACCTACAAACTGGTATGTCTTTGGACTGTAGGAGGAAACTAAAGCAAGTAGAGGAAATGCATGTGCACACATGAACTGGTAGGTTAATTGGTCATTGTAAATGTTCCGAGATTGGTCTAGGACTAAATTGGGGGATTGCTGAGCAGCATGGCTTGAAGGGCAATAAATGGTTACTCTGCGCTGCGGTGTATCTCAATAAATAAAATAAATATATTAAAATAAACTGGGGGTTGCTGATGGACATATGTAACAGAACATAGGAATATGTGTAGAATTGATCAATGGAATTACTCTAATAATTGGTATAGACTTGGACTGCGGGACTTCCTTCCATTTTGTAGGAAAGTTTAAGAGAAACTGAGTACATCACAAGATCACATGCACAAGAACATTGAGTCATAGAGTACAGAGCACAGATTATTATTGCAAGTACTTCTACAGTTAAACATTGCTCTCCACTGAAAGTTCACAGATCCTGTTATGTTTTGTAACTTCAAATCATTAAATTAATTCAAAGGAAGTCATGGAGTCTGAAATGTGAGTCTAACTTTGTGTTTACGTTAAGTAAGGTACGCATGTATCATGTGGTAGTGTGATGACATATGCAAATCATGTATATATATATAACTCGTAATGAATTATTCAAACAAACAAGAATGCTTAATTAACCAGAATATATACAAGATTACTCAAATATTACTTAAATATTAAATATACAACCAATCCCGCTCCTGCTGCCAATTCCCACCTACGTATATCCAGTTTTATTTCCAACTCATCCTAGGGTTCATAACTTTACAGCTCTCTGCATCATACTTCATCGGTTGCTTTGGCGGGATCTTGACCTGAAGTAGCAGCTTTTAAATGAACTCTGTCCTTGTGTAAAATTGTCATTACTCCCAGTTTTGTCATCATACCATTTGTGAAGCATTTTTTAATCAATGTATTCTGGCAGGTCAACTGAAAAAAAAAGCTTTTGTCATGATCAAACCACCTAAGAGATGTTACACAGCTTTATCGACAACAAGGTACTTCCTCTGCAGGTTTGGAGATGAAGATTATGGAGTAGAGATTTAAGATGATCCCAGTTATCTACCTTTCTCTTCAAATTCAGATGGAAGATTACAATATCCCACATAGCCAAGCAAATCATTTTTATGAACACAGACATCTTTTCAGTGGAGAACAAACTGGCAAGTTTCCTCTGTAAGTACCAGAAGCTCATAGCTTGCTAAGAGCTTAGCCTGTTTGAAGTCACATTGGGCCAGCAAATGTTGCACACCGGAATAATTTACTTGCATCAGTTGCCTAGCAATGAAGTGAGATTTGAAATTAATCTTTTTTATGGATTATAACAGCGCTGTTAATCATATGGGGAGTATTGCTCGGTGATAAATGTCAATCCTGTTAGCTTTGCATCTAGCTGATGCCCTGTTTCATTTTAAAACAGTTACATGGTTCCAACAGAATTAATGAATATCGGATTCTTTACGTTCCAATTGTCTTCACGTTGCACCTGTTTGCCCTGGAGCTGGAATAGAAAGCAATCTAACACTGTTGAATAATGATCATTCGAAAGAGATGGGAGCTTAGAACTATTGATCTTGCTTAAAGTACTTTTTGTAAAAGAAAATATTCACTACAATGTAACTTAGACTGCCATTTTTTCTTATTAAATAGAAGGCCAGGGGTTGGGGCGATATCACATGCATACCATTCCCACAGGGAAAAGCATAATCCAGATTTCAAATTAAAATCAAAAGAGAAGGTTCAGGGAATACTCTAAGGGTTAAGCAGTGTCTGAGGAGTGAAATAGGTGTCAATATTTCAGGTCTGTAACTCTAATGACCAATACTATGAAAAGAGCATCAGTCTGAAGCAATGACACTCTTTATCTCTTCACAATTCATATCCAAGCCTCTGTGTATTCCTAACATTGGCCACTATTTAATGAGATTTCAGTAGTATGTTTTTTTCCATTTGTGATAATGCTGTAATAATCTGAAAATCATGCTATTTGCAACTAGAATTGTTTATAGTCAACAATACCTAAATAGTAAGGTTAATACCAATAGGTTTTCTTCACAAAAGTACTCATAAACATTATCAAAATGAGTGATAAAATGTGAATGCGATATCTTTTGATAGAGCAGTTTATAATAGCTGTAGATTTTAAGTAAAATGTTTATTCAGTATCTCTGTATTCTTCAGTATTCTTCAGCTATAATTCATGTGCTCTGAGTTCTCTGAAAGGCATTAAATCTAGTTTAATATTTCCAATGCACATGCTAAGGTGCCACAAGCGATTCTGCAGATGCAGGAAATTTTGAGCAGCATGCACAAAATGCTGGAGGAACTCAGCAGATTTGGCAGCATTTATGGAGGGAAATGAACAGTCAATGCTTCAGGCTAAGGTCATTGGAACTGGAAAGGATAAGGCAGAAGGCAGAATAGAATGACAGAGGGTGGGAAGCAGCGCAAACTGGCTGATATAGTTTCACCCAGGTCTAGCTCTCTAGCAATTCTGACCTATTGAATATCACAATCTTACTTGGTTGTTGTGCAGAGCTGCCACTAAAATTCAACCCCAAGCCTTTCTCTCTTTCATCTCTGAAGGATGTTCATTGAAATGTATGTCTCTTGTCTAAGAGTTTGTTTAACTGCCCAAATGCCTCCTTGTCAGGAATCAATAAAAAGTTCTGTTTGATATTTCTCTTGTGAACTTCCTTAGGATACTTCACTACTTCAAAGGCAAAAAAAAAAAAGGAAAACTGGAAGAACTCATTGAGTCAAGCAGCATCAGTGTAGTCAAAAGGTTTATGTCAATGCTTTGGGTCATGATCCTGCAACAGGAGAAATTTATGAATGAGTTACCATCTCTTGAAAGCAGGTACATGGTTGCTTCCATTAGATCTGGGTTGGAGTTGAATTTAAGGCAGTTGCCTTTGTGCTTCAACTTTTTAACATCTTAAACTCCCAAATGACACAACCCTACCCACTTCTGGGGTGACTAATGCCCTACTATGGACTGTTTTGCAATCAGCATTCTAGGTACAAGTTGAATTTGTAGTTTTACAGGATTGTATCTGAGGAATGAAAGATAAGCACGGTTCAAAAGCCCAGGGTGTTTTGAAGTTAATGAAAGACAAACCAAATTCAATTGTCTTTTTATATCTGTTCCATATTGTGAATACGCGAAACACTTCGTTACATCAATTCAGGTCATGAAAATTTGTCCTCGCAGAATTTGCAAATCACAACCTAAAAAATCTGGTATGTAAAATCGTGATGTTCGTCTTTCCCTGAGTTGCAATCCCCCATAGTATGGGGGCTCCCTGGATAGTCGACCCAGTATTACATAGATACTGCAGCAGTCTCACATTTCCAGTAACTTACATTTAGTCTTTAGTTCCAGTGGTGTCTGTGTGGAACTGGCGTAACTTCCCTGTGAGTTTCCTCTGGCAGTTCTGGTTTCTTCCCACACTTCAAAGATGTGCTGTTTGTTCGGTTCATTGAATGATGTAAATCCTCCTTAGCATAATCACATAAGTCTTCGGGTGGGATTGTTGCAAGTTTTTGAGAGAAAATAGGTTTACAGGAAAATATCTAGAAGAAACATTTGGACTGAATTGTTCTGACAGCTGTCATAAACTCAATGGACTGAATGGCTTTAAGGAAATACTGAAAAAAGTTGAATGACTCTAGTACTCATATTCATTCAAACTATTAACCCACTGTTAATAAATAAAAGCTCCACTATGAAAGAAATGTTTTATTTAAAAATTAATTACAGTAAAATGCATTTAAAAATAACTCAGTACTTCTGAGGTTAAACAAATCTAGACTAAAGAGGGTGAACTCCTTATCACTTGGATATTCATGCAAGTTTGTGTTGCGTTATTAATCTCCAGAAGGAATCCAACAGGGCAGGCTAGATGTTCTGGAGCTGGAACCGATGCCTGGTCTGTAGCCGGCACTGGGGAGTCCCAGGCTGCCACCCAATTAAGTGAATAAAGCCTGGCAAATATGTCTCAAAGGGCCACGATTTCAGCCCTCCCTTCTCTTCTTAAAGGTAAAAGCAAATGCTGTGTCCACTTGAGAGAGCAGCAGGGGGCTTCGTGTAAAATCTTATTTCAACAACCCAGCATTCCCTCATTACCCAGTGAGGCAGCAGCCTGCATTTTGAACATACCTGATGGATGATTGGAAAACACAAATTTTGGATTCAGAGGCAGATGAAGCAATACTGAACCATAGCTAATGCATACATTAAAGAATTAAAACAAATTGGCTTCTAATGATTTAGATGGTGATATACCTCATTAGTTATCTTCTTTATCCTTTTCACTCTTTATTTATTTTTGTAAGTTATTGCAATTTTTATGGCTTGCACTGTACTGGTAGTGAAAAACAACAAATTTCATGATATATGTCAGTGATAATAAATGTGAATCAAATTCTTTTGAGTACTTGTATTGGTTAGGCTGGGGATTGGTCTTCTGGACAAGGAAGGTCTCTGAGAACTGATTAATTGATGATAGTTGTGTTCCCTTCCCACCTATGTTCATGACATTTCTCACGTTTTGAATTTTTTCAATGATTTTAAGTTCCCTGGCCCCCACCACCTTATTTTCACCATGGACATCCAGTCCCTATATACCTCCATCCCCCACCAGGACGATCTCAAAGCTCTTCACTTCTTTTTGGATTCCAGACCTAACCAATTCCCCTCTACCACCACTCTCCTCCATCTAGCAGAATTAGTTCTTACTCTCAATAATTTCTCCTTTAGCTCCTCCCACTTCCTCCAAACCAAGGGTGTAGCCATGGGCACCCTTATGGGTCCCAGTTACGCCTGCCTTTTTGTTGGCTTTGTGGAACAGTCCATGTTCCAAGTGTATACTGGTATCCGTCCCCCTCTTTTTCATTCGCTACATCGACAACTGCATTGGCGCTGCCTCCTGCATGCATGCTGAGCTCGTCGACTTCATTAACTTTGCCTCCAACTTTCACCCTGCCCTCACATTTACCTGGTACATTTCCAACACCTCCCTCCCCTTTCTTGATCTTTCTGTCTCCATCTCTGGAGACGGCTTATCTACTGATATCTACTATAAGCCCACAGACTCTCACAGCTACCTGGACTATTCCTCTTCCCACCCCGTCTCTTGTAAAAATGCTATCCCCTTCTCACAATTCCTCTGTCTCCGCCACATCTGCTCTCAGGATGAGGCTTTTCATTCCAGGACGAAGGAGATGTCTTCCTTTTTTAAACAAAGGGGCTTCCCTTCATCCACCATCAACTCTGCTCTCAAACGCATCTCTCCCATTTCCCGCACATCTGCCCTCACCCCATCCACCCACCACCCCACTCAGGATAGGGTTCCCCTTGTCATCATATACGAACCCACCAGCCTCCAGGTCCAATGAATAATTCTTCTTAACTTCCGCCACCTCCAACGGGATCCCATTACCAATCACACCTTTCCCTCCCGCCCTCTTTCTGCTTTCTGCAGAGATTGCTACCTACACGACTCCCTTGTCCACTCGTCCCCCCCATCCCTTCCCACTGATCTCCCTCCTGGCATTTATCCTTGTAAGCGGAACAAGTGCTACACCTGCCCTTACACTTCCTCCCTCACCACCATTCAGGGCCCCAGACAGTCCTTCAAGGTGAACACTTCACTTCTGAGTCAGCTGGTGTGGTATACTGCGTCCGGTGCTCCCGGTGTGGCCTTTTATATATTGGTGAGACCCGACGCAGTCTGGGAGACCATTTCGCTGAACACCTACGCTCGGTCTGCCATAGAAAGCAGGATCTCCCAGTGGCCACACATTTTAATTCCACGTCCCATTCCCATTCTGATATGTCTATCCATGGCCTCCTCTACTGTCAAAATGAATCCAAACTCAGGTCGGAGGAACAACACCTTATATACTGGCTGGGTAGCCTCCAACCTGATGGCTTGAACGTTGACTTCTCTAACTTCCGTTAATGCCCTTCCTCCCCTTCTTACCCCATCCCTGACATATTTAGTTGTTTGTTTCTCTCTCTCTCTCTCTCTCTCTGCCCATCACTCTGCCTGTTCTCCATCTCCCTCTGGTGTTCCCCCCCCTTTCTTTCACCTGAGGCCTCCTGTCCCATGATCCTTTCCCTTCTCCAGCTCTGTATCACTTTCGCCAATCACCTTTCCAGCTCTTAGCTTCATTCCACCCCCTCCGGTCTTTTCCTATCATTTCACATTTCCCCCTCCCCCCCACTACTTTCAAATCTCTTAGTATCTTTTTCTTCAGTTAGTCCTGACGAAGGGTCTCAGCCCGAAACATCGACAGCGCTTCTTCCTATAGATGCTGCCTGGACTGCTGTGTTCCACCAGCATTTTGTGTGTGAAGACTGAATTTCTAGCATCCACAGATTTCCTCCTGTTTGATATTTATTTATTTATTGTGATACAACATAGGCTTTTTCATAGGAATAGGTTTTTTCAGGCCATTCATGCATCACCAACAGCAACTCCTGATTTAACAATCACCTAATCACAGAACAACTTACAATGACTAATTAACCTACCAACCTGTACAACTTTGGACTGTGGGAGGAAACTGGAAGTCACAGGAAGAATGTACAGACTCCCTACAGACAATGTTAGGATCTTTGTCTGGGTGTACTGCCTGAGTTCTCCATTCCTTGCATGTACCATTGACAGAAACAGAAAGAAAATATCAGGCTCTGCCAAAGCTAAATGACAAGATGCGGAGGAAAAGTAGGGCTTAGAATAACAAAACTGAGTGATATTGCCTGTAAGAACAAAACCCATTCTGTCAACTCCTCCAGAAATCTTTGACAACTGATAAAGTTCTATGCAAAAAAAAATGTTGGAGGAGCTCAATGGGTCTGCCATTGAGTTGCAGATGAAGATCCTTTATCCTGAGTGCAAATAAATGGTCTCTACCCAAAATGTTATAACCATATAACAATTACAGCATGGAAACAGGCCACCTCAGCCTTTCTAGTCCGTGCTGAACGCTTACTCTCCCCTAGTCCCACCCACCTACACTCAGCCCATAACCCTCCGTTCCTTTCCTGTCCATATACCTATCCAATTTTACTTTAAATGACAATACCGAACCTGCCTCTACCACTTCTACTGGAAGCTCATTCCACACAGCTACCACTCTCTGAGTAAAGAAATTCTCCCTTGTGTTACCCTTAAACTTTTGCCCCCTAACTCTCAACTCATATCCTCTTGTTTGAATCTCCCCTACTCTCAATGGAAAAGCCTATCCACGTCAACTCTATCTATCCCCCTCATAATTTTAAAAACCTCTATCAAATCCCCCCTCAACCTTCTACGCTACAAAGAATAAAGACCTAACTTGTTCAATCTTTCCCTGTAACTTAGGTGCTGAAACCCAGGTAACATTCTAGTAAATCTTCTCTGTACTCTCTCTATTTTGTTGACATCTTTCCTATAATTCGGTGACCAGAACTGTACACAATACTCCAAATTCGGCCTTACCAATGCCTTGTACAATTTTAACATTACATCCCAACTCCGAAACTCAATGCTTTGATTTATAAAGGTCAGCATACCAAAAGCTTTCATCATCACCCTATCCACATGAGATTCCACCTTCAGGGAACTACGCACCATTATTCCTAGATCACTCTGTTCTACTGCATTCTTCAATGCCTTACCATTTACCATGTATGCCTTATATGGATTATTTCTACCAAAATGTAGCACCTCACACTTATCAGCATTAAACTCCATCTGCCATCACTCAGCCCACTCTTCTAACTGGCCTAAATCTCTCTGCAAACTTTGAAAACCTACTTCATTATCCACAATGCCACCTACCTTAGTATCATCTGCATACTTACTAATCCAATTTACCACCCATCATCCAGATCATTAATGTATATGACAAACAACATTGGACCCAGTACAGATCCCTGAGGCAGACCACTAGTCACCGGCCTCCAACCTGACAAACAGTTATCCACTACTACTCTCTGGCATCTCCCATCCAGCCACTGTTGAATCTATTTTACTACTTCAATATTAATATCTAACAATTGAACCTTCCTAACTAACCTTCCATGCGGAACCTTGTCAAAGGCCTTACTGAAGTCCATATAGACAACATCCACTGCTTTACGCTCATCAACTTTCCTCGTAATCTCTTCATAAAATTCAATAAGATTTGTCAAACATGACCTTCCTCACACAAATCCATGCTGACTGCTCCTAATTAGACCCTATTTATCCAGATAATTATATATACCATCTCTAAGAATACTTTCCATTAATTTACCCACCACTGACGTCAAACTGACAGGCCTATAATTGCTAGGTTTATTCTTAGAACCCTTTTTAAACAATGGAACCACGTGAGCAATACGCCAATCCTCTGGCACCATCCCCATTTCTAATGACATTTGAAATATTTCTGTCAGAGCCCCTGCTATTTCTACACTAACTTCCCTCAAGGTCCTAGGGAACATCCTGTCAGGATCTGGAGATTTATCCACGTCTATATTCCTTAAAATCACCAGTACTTCCTCCTCTTTAATTGTCATAGTCTCCATAACTTCCCTACTTGTTTCCCTTACCTTACACAATTCAATATCCTCCTGAGTGAATTTGAAGAAAATGGATTGTTTAAAATCTCCCCCATCTCTTTCGGCTCCACACATAGCTGTCCACTCTGATTCTCTAAGGAACCAATTTTATCCCTCACTATCCTTTTGCTATTAATATAAGTGTAGAAACCCTTTGGATTTATTTTCACCTTACTTGCCAAAGCAACCTTTTATCTCCTTTTAGCGTTTCTAATTTTTTTCTGAAGATTCTTCTTACATTCTTTATATTCCTCAAGCACCTCATTTACTCCATGCTGCCTATACTTATTGTAGATATCTCTCTTTTTCCGAATCATGTTTCCAATATCCGTTGAAAACAATGGCTCTCTCAAACTTTTAATCTTTCCTTTCAACCTAACAGGAACTTAAAGATTCTGTACCCTCAAAATTTCACTTTTAAATTTGTCCAAAAAGGTTGAATTTTAGAGCAAGACCATGTCGAATGTAAAAAAGTACCAGTTTCCTGGTTACATCGGAAACACTGATCCGATAAATTTGGATTTAATTTTTTTATTTTTTGTGGTGTAATATATAATTGATGTAGAAAATTATACTGCACTAATCTTAACCGAACATTTATTGTATTTGTCATACTATCAAGACATAGTCTTGACCAATCTTGACCAGGATTAAATATATAGATGCTCAGAAGATGAAACAATTGGTTATTAGGGGAAATAAATAAATATACATATTAAAGTTATTACAAATTCCATGGAGCATGTGGAGATCTTCCAACAACCAGGCATTCTTTCTTTCTTTCTTTCTTTCTTTCTTTTTTTATAGGGCAGTTAGGGGGGAGGGGTTAAGGGGAGGGGGTATGGGTTATATACATTGTTTTTTCATACTTTGTAACCATTTAAAAATGCAATAAAAAAAAGTTAAAAAAAATCACTTTTAAATGACTGCCATTTCTCTTTTACATCCTTCCCATAAAACAAATTTTCCCAATCCACTCCTTCTAAATCCTTTCACATCGCCTCAAACTTAGCCTTACTCCAATCAAAAGTCTCAACCCTGGGTCCAGTCCTATCCTTCTCCATAACTATATTGAAACTAATGGCATTGTGATCACTGGACCCAAAGTTCTCCCCAACACATACCTCCATCACCTCACCTAACTCATTCCCTAACAGGAGATCCAACACTGTCCCTTCTCTAGTTGGTACCTCTATATATTGCTGCAAAAAACTATCCTGCACACATTTTACAAACTCCAAACCATCCATCCCTTTTACAGTATGGGCTTTCCAGTCTACGTGTGGAAAAATAAAATCTCCCACAATCACAACCCTGTGCCTACTACAAATATCTGCTATCTCCTTGCAAATTTGCTCCTCCAATTCTCGCTCCCCACTAAGTGGTCTATAATACACCCCTATAAGTGTTACTACACCTTTCCCATTCCTCAATTCCACCCAAATAGTCTCCCTAAACGAGCCCTGTAATCTATCCTGCCAGAGCACCACTATAATATTTTCTCTGACAAGCAATGCAACATCTCTCCCTCTTGTCTCTCCAATTCTATCACACCTGAAGCAATGAAATCCAGGAATATTTAGCTGCCAATCACACCCCTCCTGCAGCCATGTTTCACTAATAGCTACAACATCATATTTCCAGGTATCAATCCATGCTCTAAGCTCATCCACCTTTCTTAAAATGCTCCTAGCATTAAAATAATTGCATTTAAGAAATTCTCTACCTCTTCCTCTCTGTTTATCTCTGACAGTACAAAGAACTTTACTGTCTTCTTTTTCTTCCTCCCATACATCTGTTCCTACACTCTGATTCCCCTCCCCCCTCATATCTTGTTTAAATCCACTGGAGCCTTTCTAGCAAACCTACCTGCAAGAATATTTGTCCCCCTCCAGTTCAGATGTAAACCGTCCTGTTGGAACAGGAACCACCTTCCATGGAAAACTGCCCAATTATCTATAAATCTGAAACCCTCCATCCTGCACCATGTCGTCAGCCACGTGTTGATTTGCACTATCTTACTATTTCTAAACCCAGCTGCACGTGACACTGGTAGCAATCCTGAGATTGCTATCCTGGAAGTCCTGTCCTTTAACTTGGCACCTAGCTCCCTAAACTCACTTTTCAGAACTTCCTCGCTCTTCCTACCCACGTCATTGGTCCCTACATGGACCACGACATCCAGTTGCTCACCCTCTCTCTTGAAAATACTAAGAACTTGATCCAAGATATTGTAGACTCTGGCACCAGGAAGGCAACAGACCATCTGGGATCCTCAATCTTTTCCACAGAATCTCCTATCTGTCCCCTTATCTATCGAATCCCCTATCACTACTGCTCTCCTCTTTTCCCTCCTTTCCTTCTGAGCTGAGGGTCCAGTCGCGGTGCCAGAGACGCAACCACTGCAACTTGTCCCTGGTAGATCATTCCCCCCCAACAATATCCAAAACGGTATACTTATTGTTGATGGGAATGGCCACAGGGGTGCTCTGCTCTTCCTGTCTATTCCCTTCTCTCTTCTGACAGTCACCCAACTACTTGTCTCCTGACTCCTAGGGGTGACTATCTCCCTGAAACTCCTGTCTATTTCTGCCTCTGCCTCCCGAATGATCCGAAGTTCACCCAGCTCCAGCTCCAGTTCCCTAACAGGGTTTGTCAGGAGCTGCAGCTGGATGCACCTTTTGCAGGTGTAGTCATCAGGGACAGCTGTGCTCGCCCTGACTTCCCACATACTACAAACGGAGCACTCGACTGCCCTAACTGCTGCCTCCATTACCTACTCCTAAGCTAATTAGATTAATTAAAGGAGTTTACCCAGCCTTACCCCACCTGGAGTGAAGCTTGTACTCAGCCTCTGCTCGCTATTTAAATTATCCCGCTGCCTCACAGGCCGACTTTCACATGTTTGCCCCTTTCAAACCTCGCCTCTGCCTGTTCTTGCCGAAGCTTGATTGAGCCAAAGCCGATCCTCTCTGCCTCAGTCCATTCTGACAATGGCCACTATGACGATGGCTGCTGTATATGGTGGTCTTTCTTTTCAAACCTTTGGCGCGCTACGTCACGTGCCTGTGCAGTCTAGCCTCTTTGCCACGATCAGTTAAAAAGAAAACAGCTTCTCTCTGAGCTTCTTTTACCTCTTCCCTCTCTGCCTCTTGCTGCCATGTTGACTGTCCACTTCCCTCCAAACACTGCCTGACCTGCTGAACTCCTCCAGCAGTTTGTTTATTGATCCAGATTCTGGCATCTACAATCTCTTGTGTTGCCATAGTAAAATACTACTGCAACTTAGCTGGTTGTCTAATCCATGGAGTAATTTTTAATCTTTCTGTATATCGCTGAAAGAAATTCATGAAAAATGTAAAAAGTAAAACTATTACTTCTGAATTAAAATAGCTCAATTAATTCATCTACAAAATGACAAGATTAAAGTCAAATATAAATGAAGAGAAAAGATAAATATCTTTTCTTCCTTTTCTTCTCAGCAGTTCTACAAACCCTATTCAAATTAATGTGCTTGTGGATACTACATCTAACCTAATCTGATGTGAGCACAGATTCCCCAGGAGGCAATGCAGGAGAATCTTCATAAGATTCTAAGCAACAGACATAAAATGCTAGAGGAGTTCAGAAAATCAGGCAACATCTATGGAGAGGAATAAGGAGTCAATGTTCTAGGCCAAGACCTTTCATCAGGACTGAGAAGGAAGGAGGCAGAAGCCAGTATAAAAAGGTGAGCGGGAGGGGAAGGCGTACAAGCTTGAAGGAGAGAGATAGGGGAGGGGGATTGAAGGAAGAAGCTAGGAGGTGATAGGTAGGAATGATAAAGAGCTGGAGAAGGAGGAATCTGATAGGATAGGAGAATGGACCATGAGAGAAATGGAACGAGGAGGGGTACCAGATGAAGGTGATAGGCAGGAGAGAATTCAATGGAATAATGTTTGGTGAATTCACAAAGTTTACCAGCATACATAATGAGAAACTAGGCTGAAGGTGACAACACATCAGACATGAGGTACCATTTCTTACTTCATATAGCAAATGAACAGTATACCATTGGGGCAAAAAAAAAGTTATTTTAATGCATGTGTCTTTTTCTTCCAAAATAGGCTTTCATCTGAATTACTTAAGAAAAGTTCTGCAAAACCCACCCAAAACTGAAGCATATTAATTTAACCAATCATCCTATTGTGTGAAAGTTTAAGATGGTTAGATGCCAATATCACAACATATGATAAGTGTTAATTAATAAGATCCTCAGTAACATCATTAGCAATGGGTGATGAGTAGGCATGGTTACTAACATTTATTGTCTAATGAGCTGCAGCCATCAGTAAAACAGAGTAACATGTCTGAACTCAACCATTGCAAGGCAACGTCTTAAAAAGGGATGTTTCTCCTGCTCTGCATGCTTCTTCTTGCCACAACTGAAACTCTATGAAGTTTCCGACACTGCCTAAATAGACAATGTTTCTATATGTGCCATCTCTTAAACTTTAGGCCTCATATCTAAGGAAGAATTTGCTGCCATTGGAGAGGGTCGAAAGTAGGATTACAAGCATGATCCCAGGAATGAAAGAGGTTAAAACATGAGGAACATTTCATGGCTCTGGGCTTCTACTCACTCGAGTTTAGAAGAATGAGGGGAAATCTCATTGAACCCTACCAAATATTAAAAGGCCTAGATAGAGTAGACATGAAGAGGTGTTTCCAATAGTGAGAGTCTGAGACCAGAGAGCAAAGCCTTGGAATACAAGGATACCCCTTCAGAACAGGAGGAGGAACTTCTTTAATCAACAGGTGCTGAATCTGTAGAATTCATTGCCTCAGGTGGCTGTGGAGGCCAAATCGTTCAATATATTTAAAGTGGAGTTTGATAGGTTCTTGATTAGTAAGGACGTCGAAGGAATGAGGTGGGGAAATGGGGTTGAGAGAGAAAATAAATCTGCTGTGATCAAATCGTGCAGCAGACCCTATGAGCTGAATGGCCTAATTCTGATCTTATTTCCATTGGTCTTATGGTCTGACTTTCAGATCTCTAAATTCAATTGTATCTAAAAAGATTGCTAATTTTCTCTCAGCCTCTTCACATACCAGTCACTTGGAGCTCGACTAATAGGAATTACCTCTCATACAGTTCTTCAAATAAATAACATCCTTCTCACTGCAATTAATGTGTCAAACAAATACCTTTTTGTGAAAAGCTAAGGATTTTGCCATGACTGGATGAATGTGATTATAGGAGAATATTGCCTTGGCTGGGACTGCTTTCCTGCCCATTGGATGGAAAGAGGAGATCTACTTAAGATACTTAAGAGTAGGTGATGTTTATCAAAGTGCACTGTAAGAATCTATTCTTTTAGCAATTAGATCAATAGCTAAAGGGCATAGGTTTAAGGTAATTGATAGATATGTTAGAGGGGAGTCAAGGAAAGATATTCACAAGAAGAGAATGTGGATATCAGGTACTTACTGTTGACGGGTTCTAGAGACTACATCCAAAATTTGGAAGCAGAATGTGGCTGAGAATTTAGCCAGTAAGAACATGGTGGATTGAATAACCAACTTTGCTGTCGTAACTTGTAGTATTGCAAATTCAGCCATGGTGTAAGACATTGCAAAGATACAATCAATGGCCACTTTATTAGCTACCTTCTGTACCCAATAAAGTGGTCACTGAGTGTATGTTCATGGTCTTCTGCTGCTGTAGCCCATCCACTTCAAAGTTCGACATGTTGTGCATTCTGATATGCTCTTCCAAACGCCACTGTTGTAACACATGGTTATTTGTGTTACTGTCGCCTCCTTGTCAACTTGAATCATTTTGGCCAACTCCTCTGACCTCTCTCATTAACAAGGCATTTTTGGCCACAGAACTGCTGCTCACTGGATTTTTTTTTTTGTCTTTTGTCCCATCCTCTGTAACCTGTAAATAATGTTGTGCGTGAAAATCCCAGGAGACCAGCAGTTTTTGAGATACTCAAGTCACCCCATCTGACACCACAGTCAAAGTCACTTAGATCATATTCTTCCTCATTCTGATGTTTGGTCTGAACAACAACTGAACCACTTGAAATGACTTATGTTTTTATGCTTTGAGTGGCTGCCACATTATTGGCTGATTAGATATTCGCCTTAATACACAGGTACTGTATAGACATGTACCTAATAAAGTGGCCAGAGTTAGGGAATGGTTTCAACTTGTATACAACATATGAATAAGGAAAGTTCTGAAGCATGGAATGTAATACTGGCATTGATTGTCTTTCCATTGTACATCATGATGTTGTATAAGCTGAGTTTAACAATTTCAGATAACAAGTATGTCTAGAACTTTCTATTTTAATTACTAGTTTCCAATTTTAAAAAAAAATGTCATTCCATAATTTCCACTTACATCCTCTCTAACCAACATTTTGTTTCTTTCATTACTTTGCGATCCTCTTTTGCCTGGCATGGTTCCATCCATCCTTTAATTCCTACCACAATCGTTATTAGGCAGAAAAATATGTTTTATAAATTGTGTTCTTTGAAGTAGTTACTTGGGTGCTGCAAATCGAAGTGACTAATGAACTGCGGAACTGAGGCTGACCATTACAATGTCAATATGATTTTAATATGAAATAACTTCCTGATTAATAAGAGAAGATAATTGGCAATGTACCACTGTTTTCTAATTTTCAGGGGACCGTAGCCATGATATATATACATGCAGAGGCAACTAGTTAGTTCAGCAAGAGGGCTATATCTGGTAAAATATTATCTTATTAATTATGGCTTCTCTGATTTGTAGAAATGAAATGAAGGTGAATGACAAAGATTCAAAGAAAGATATACCATTGAGGATTTCCCTTGATACATAAACAAGTGT
Organism: Hypanus sabinus; assembly: GCF_030144855.1. Taxonomy (NCBI): domain Eukaryota; kingdom Metazoa; phylum Chordata; class Chondrichthyes; order Myliobatiformes; family Dasyatidae; genus Hypanus; species Hypanus sabinus. Next base: position 44,032,422 of record NC_082724.1, on the reverse strand, counting down.
ATGCAAATGGAACTAAATTTTTAACAAACGTAGAGAATTAGAGGCATATTCAGATCTTGTCAGATCATTAGAAAAAGAACTCATTAGGAAGGAAGTCTGCTTAGTAACAGAGATAATTGACATTGTACTGGTCCAATTAAATTCTCCTTATATGGAGATGTCTTTCACAATTGGTGAAATAATGTATTTGGACACGGCAGGAGTGAAGTTTAAGAAATCTTTCTTTGACTCAGTCCCTTGTGCAAACACTTTGTGGAACAATTCCAGTTAGTCCACAGCATAATCCTAGATTTCTGGCTGCCTGCACTTCCATTCGCTTTCTCATACTCAGGCCTCCCTCTCTTTCAAAAGAACAATTACTTTTATTTGCTGCATATATATTGAAACATGTGTTGCCTATGCTAACAACCAACATAGTCCATGATATGCGGGGGGCAGCCTACAAGTGGCACCATGATCCTGGTGCCAAAATTAATATGCCCACAACTCACTAAACCTAATTCATATCTTTTTTGGAATCTGTGAGAAAACTGGAGCATCTAAGGAAACACACACAGTCACAAGAAGAATGTACTAACTCCTTAAAGAAAGTAGTGGGAATTGAACTCTGATCTTACAGCCAGCACTGTGAAGTGTTATCCTACCATTCCCAGTGAAGCTCAATACTATTTTGGGAAATAGCATCATCACAGTCGACATTTAATGAGTTTCAGAACACAGAGTTCATCCTTATCAGATAAAATCTTTAGTTCCTTTACTTAACTCTTTATAACCCTTCTCTGCCTTGCAAGGTGGATTCTCATGTCATTAAATGTCTCCCACAAAATTGGATAGAATTTCCTTTTTATTTCTCCTCCTTTTCCTTTTTTATGAAAAGGGGATTGAGTAGTATGAGGCACAGAGGCCATCTCCAGCCAGCCAGAGTTAAACTCCAAGTCATCCCTGAACTTCTGTTGCAGCTGCAGAAGTGTTCAGCAGGTTTGCCTCTGGCAAACCTAATTCCTGCTATATATCAGTAAACTGTATGTTTTTAGTCAGGTAACCTCCACAGGCAGCTCTGTGCATATCAGATGGTTTCTATGTCAACCTCCATGTGACTATGATCAGAAAGCTGAGCTGAAATAACAACAACATTGAACTCTGACCCACACAGCTCACAACTAGACATTGCCGGGTAACCATCCATGACAGCATCATCATCAGCCAAATGCACTGAAACATCCCTTCTCACAAAGAAACAGCATTGCCTAGACATGGCAACAGATTTACATCTTCACTTCCTACAGAGTTAATTACTAGAAGGGTTTACTTGCATTATTCTGATTCTATTGAAAATTAAATAGCATCCACAAATCAAACAATCGGTAACCCACACAAAACACAGGAGCAAGTCAGGCAGGACCCATGGAGGAGAATAAACAGTTAATGTAGCAGGCCATAACCCTTTCTGTGGTCTGGAAAGGGAGGGGGAAGAAGCCAGAATAAGAAAGTGGGGTGGGGGGGGGGAAGAAATACAAGCTGGCAAGTGACTGGTGAGAGCAGGTGAAGGGAAATGTGAGTGGGTAGGGGAGAGGAGGATAAGGCGAGAAGCTGGGAGGAGATAGGTGAAAGAGGTAAAGGACTGCAGAAGAAGGAATCTAAAAGGAGAGGAGAGTGGGCCATGGAAGACAGGGGAGGAGGATGAACACCAGAGGGAGATCAGGAGGAGAAAAGAAAGGCTGAGAGGGGAGCCAGAACAAGAAATGGATAAGAGAGAGGAGGAGGGGTAAATTACTGGAAGTTAGAGAAATTAATGTTCATGCCTTCAGGTTGGAGGTACGAAGGTGGATTAGGAGTTGTTGCTCTTCTAACATGATGTTGCATGGTGGGGAATTGATGCACCATCAATAACTCACTCTGAGATGTAAAGGCGAGATATCAGCTTTTATTGACTGGAAGAAGGAACAAGCAGTGGTTGACCACCATACTACATCCTGGAGACTGAGAGGCCGGGCTCAGACCTCAATCGCCTTTATACAGGGGTCTGTGGGAGGAGCCACAGGAGCAGTCAGCAGGGGTGTGTCCAGACAGGTATATGTAGTTCACCACATTCACCCCCCCTTTGTTTTAAAAAGAGTCCCCATGTGGCGAAGTTTCTTACAGGTTAAGTCTATCAGGTGGTCGAATCTGTCGCTGCGATCTACGTAGCACCGGCTGTGATTGCACAGATGCCGGTGGTGGTGATTGCACAGGAGCCAGTGGTGGTTGCACCGGAGATAGAAGTTGTGCTGGTTCCGGCTTGACTGGAGGTGTCAACCCACTAAGCGTCAGTGATCCCTCACGTGTGTGCGAGGCGCCTGGTATATATGCGTATAAAACGCCCGGTATATGAGTGTCGTGAGGAGTCTGTGTAGGGCTTGGTATGCGCGGTGTCACCTTGGGTACAGGGTTCATAGTTACCGGAGAGTGTTCAGAGTAGTGGTCTGCTGCTCCTGCGGGCGCCAGATCGCGGACGGAGACTGTGTCCTCCCGCCCATCAGGTAAGACCACATAGGCATACTGGGGGTTCGCATGTAGAAGGTGAACCCTCTCAACCAGCGGGGAGTATTTAGTACTCCTCACATGTTTCCAGAGCAGCACTGGCCCCGGGGACGTCAGCCAAACTGGTAGGGTGGTCCCAGTGACAGACTTCCTGGGAAAAGAGAATAGGCGTTCGTGAGGGGTGGCATTGGTGGACGTACATAACAGGGTGCGGATAAAGTGGAATGCCTCCGGGAGGACCTCCTGCCATCGAGAGTCCGGCAACCCTTTTGACTTAAGGGCTAAAAGTGTAGCCTTCCACACTGTGGCATTCTCCCTCTCCACCTGTCCATTGCCCCGCTGTTGGTCGCTAAACATGAACGCAACTGAGCACTGGTCGGTCAGCAAGGTGAACCTTTTGCTGGTGAGATAGTGCCTCCAGTCCCTAATAGCTTCCAGTATGGCCTGGGCTTCTTTCTCCACCGCGGAGTGCCGAATTTCAGAGCCTTGAAGGGTATGAGAAAAGAATGTTACTGGCCTGCCTGCCTGATTGAGGGTAGTAGCAAGCGCAAAATCGGAGGCGTCACTCTCTACTTGGAAGGGAATGGTCTCGTCCACTGCATGCATCGTTGCTTTGGCAATGCCCCCTTTAATGCAGTTGAAGGTCGCGCAGGACTCAGCAGAGAGGGAAAAAGTGGCAGACTTGACCAGGGGGCGGGCCTTGTCTGCTTAATGGGGGACCCATTGGGCGTAATAGGAAAAAGAAACCCAGGCACCGTCTGAGGGCTTTGAGGGTGGTGGGAAGAAGGAGTTCTAACAGGGGGCGCATACGGTCGGGATCAGGGCCAATGACCCCGTTTTCCACGACATACCCAAGGATAGCGAGTTGGGTGGATCCTAACACACACTTGTCCCTGTTATAAGTAAGGTTCAGAGCTTCGGCCATTTGGAAAAATCGTTGCAGGTTGGCATTGTGGTCCGGCCAGTCGCGACCACAGATGGTAATGTTATCCAGATAGGGAAATGTGGCCTTCAGTTAGTACTGGTCCACCATCCGGTCCATTTCCCATTGGAAGACCGAGACACCATTTGTGACACCGAAGGGGATGCGCAGGAAGTGACAGAGCCTGCCGCCCGCCTCGAAGGCGGTGTAGGGGCGGTCCTCTGGGCAGATGGGAAGTTGGTGATAAGCGGATTTCAGATCTATTGTCGAGGACACCATGTACTGAGCCATCTGGTTGACCATATCCGCGATGCGGGGTAGGGGGTACGCGTCAAGCTGCGTGAACCTATTGATGGTTTGACTATAGTCCACGACCATCCTATTTTTCTGCCCAGTCCGAACAACAACCACCTGGGCCCTCCAAGGGCTTGTGCTTGGCTCAATGATCCCCTCCCTGAGTAGCCAGTGCACCTCTGACTGAATGAAGGCCCTGTCCCCCGCACTGTACCTCCTGCTTTTAGTTGCCACAGGCTTACAGTCAGGGGTCAGGTTGGCGAACAGCGGTGGGGGAGGGATCTTGAGGGTGGAGAGGCTGCAAGTGGTGTCGGTAGCGCAGCTGTCGGCATGGTGCTGGGTGGGATGTGTGGGTCGGTGTGTGTGTGTGGTCAGTAGTGGGGTATATGGCAAAGTCCCACCAAACTGAGGATTCCTGACAGTGGGTGGTGGGAGGGGCCCGTCATATGCCATAGTCACACTTTCGAGATGGCTCCGGAAGTCCAGCCCCAATAGCACAGGTACGCACAGTTGAGGCATGACCAGTAGCACAAAGTTCCAATATTCTGTGCCCTGCACCACCACTGTCGCTACACAACCCACCCGGATGTCTGTGGAATGTGACCCAGAAGCCAAGGTGACCCTCTGGCTTACCAGCTGTGTCACGAGTCCGCAGCGTTGCACTGTGTCCGGGTCAATAAAACTCTCAGTGCTGCCCGTGTCAAACAGGCAGCTAGTCCTGTGCCCCTCCACCAGGATGTCCATCATTGACCTTGCAAGCTGGTGTGGGGCGTTTTGGTCGAGGGTTACGGTGGCCAGAGTTGAGCCGTCAGGGTACCCGGTATACACCGGTGGGTCGGGGCGGAGCATGTTGATGCCAACAAAGATGACCGCCCACATCCGGGTATGCAAGATGGCAGCCCCCACGTCTCACACGGGTAGGTAGTGGGGTATGTTGACACCGACAAAGATGGCTGCCCACATCCGGGCAGGCAAGATGGCGGCCCCCATGTCTCAGCGCTGCACTACCCCGCTCGCAGTTTAGACTTACAGACCTTGGCGAGATGGCCCTTCTTCCCGCAGCTGGAGCAGGTCTCTTCTCGAGCCTGGCAGCATTTTTGGGGGTGCTTTTCGAGTCCCCAGAAGTAACACAGCTTGGGCTTTCGCGTGACCGCAGCAGTGGTCGGGTTCGGGGAGTTTGTGGAATCGCGACTGGCAGCGGCGTTGGCGAATTCGCTTGCGGGAACCAGTAGCGGTGGGGTCTGAGGTGTCCATGGAACCGGCAGGGAATCATGTGGCTGGACAGCATCAGTGTTGTGCAGAGCAGCCTCCAGCGTGTCGGCTGTCTCGATCGCCGAGCATAAGGTAAGATCGGCATTTTCCAGCAGCTGTTGGCGCACATTCACTAACCTAATTCCTGTAACAAAGGCGTCTCGTACTAGCAGCTCCACCTGCTGTTCCGCCCTGAGTGTTTTGCAGTCACAAGTTCGGACGAGTGTCTGTAGGGCTCGGAGAAACTCGGTGCTCGACTCTGTAGGCCGCTGTCGTCGCATAGCTAAACGATGTCTTCCGTAGACGGTGTTCACCGGCCAGAGGTACTGTCTTTTGAGGGCGACCAGTGCCCCTTCGTAGTTCGACAGGTCCCTGATAAATGAAAAAACTTTTGGGGCGACCCTCGAGAGGAGAATTCTGTGCATAACAGCGGGGTCAGTTGCACGAACCTCCTCCAAGTATGATTGGAAGCATGCAAGCCAGAGTTCAAAGGCAAGAGTTGCTTCAGGGTCTTGGGGGTCCAAATCCAATCTTTCCGGACGTAAAACGGATTCCACGTTTTAAAACTTCCAGTCAATAAAATTGATGCACCATTAATAACTCACTGAGACGTAAAGGCGAGATATCAGCTTTTATTGACTGGAAGAAGGAACAAGCAGTGGTTGACCACCATACTACATCCTGGAGACTGAGAGGCCGGGCTCAGACCTCAATCGCCTTTATACAGGGGTCAGTGGGAGGAGCCACAGGAGCAGTCTGCAGACAGGTATATGTAGTTCACCACAGGAATAAACAGCAATAAACAATCAATGCTTCAGTCTGAAACCCTTGATCTGAACTGGAAAAGATTGGGGGGCATGGATTTGGCATGACAGGTGATCTATTGTCTCACTTTACCTTTTTAAACTTCTTGCAGATATTTACTTTATCATAGAAAACCTTTCCTTCTAAATCATTGGAACTTACCCCATTCACTTCAATCCCATCTCCTTTAACAGGTATACATAGTTATTAAAGATCTATCCTTCAGTAGCATCACAACATTCAACTGCTCAAACATTTTCCTAAAATTTATTTGAAGAAAGGCAGTAAGACTTTCAGGTTACCATCCAGATAATGAAAGCAGAAAGTCATTCCTTTTATTCGCTCTCCATTATGTTAAGAGAAACACAAGGCCCAATCTTCTAAAATTAATTATTTTCCAAGTTTAATTAATGTCAGTTCTAATAAGGATAAGCATTTGACAGAGACAAAGGGTCACACTGAATATCAGTGCATTTTGTTTCAGTTCATTGCTTTACTAAGTTTGGGGATTTTAGCAAGGCCAGCATATACCGTTTATTTCTAATTGCACTTTACAAGAATCACTGGGGGGTGGGGGGGGGGATGGTCAGGGTGATGAACCGTCTTCTTAAATTATTCTGGTCCTCTTAGTGAGAATATTACCTGTGTGCAACCTGTTACTGTGTTCTAGGCATTCGGCCTAGGAATAGCATTAGGAATTGCAAGAATTAAGAAGAAAGCCAGATAGTGTAGTGTGTAAATTGGATGGCAATCCGCTGGTAGCCTGCTTTGCAAGTCCTCATGGAATAGGAGGTGCGGAGTATGGAGGACTATTAGTGAAATCTTGATGAGCACATTTTGTGCATTGCACACATTGCAACTATGGTGCTCTGGGGAAAAAAAAAGGATTTTTGTGAGTGTGGTGATCCTTAACACGATTTATCCCATAGGTGATTGCCAAGCTTGTTGGAATGCTTGATGTGAGCTGATAAATTAGATTTATCTACTGAAATTACCTGTAAGTGAGAATCTATTTGCAGATCCAGGAAGTCTTAAGTCATTGTTTTCACAACTGTAATCTGTATCTCAAATAGCTGGTCATGAGGTAATGATACACTTTGTAGTATTGGAAAGAGTTTAGATTCTTCTATTCCTATCATTCCTGTTGCCTATATCCTTGACTGAATAGGTTTAACTGCCGGTGTAATGGTGTTTAGTGATTGCTTTTATAATCACATCTTTTGGACAAATGCCTTCCAACCAATTCAACAAGAAAGCCCTGATGACAGCCCAAAATTATGACAAATTAAAAACTAATAAGAACTGACAGATGAGATCTCAACCACCCAAACAAGACTTCAGCTTTCAATGACAATTTGAGGACAACCATATGTCATAATTGAGATGAAAGGCCAGTCAAGGCATCAATGGGGAATAAACTTAAGATGCAATAAAAGTCTGATTCAGTTAATCAAATAACTTAAATTACTCTTGGTATGCACTACAATATTGCAGGTGATTTCCTTCAAGGGAACAGATTCTACTTTGTGAAAGAACGTGTTAATGAAATAAGTTTAACATTAAATTTAAATGTATTTATTAAGTGAATGTAACAGAAAACCACATGTACTTAATTACATTAATAGGGTTCATAAAATCACACTAATATAGAAGCAACTTTTCAGTTCATCTCTCCATGCTGACACTGAATATCTCATTTTGTAGCAATTGGCCTTTTATGCCTCAGTATTTCAGATGTTCATTTGGATACTTCTTGAATGTTGTGAGAGTTTCTACTTCTACTATCTATTCAGGCAGGACATTCCAGATGCCAAACACCTCGGGGTTGAAAACTTCCTTTTCATATCCTCTTTAAACTTTCCATTCCTTACCTTAAAAATATGCCTCTAGTTGTATGTACCTCTGCCATGAGGAAAAGTTTCTTAGCATCTCTGCCTCACGTAATGATGCTTACCTCAGACAAATTTACTCTCAGCCTCCTCTGTTGCACCAATCTTTCTTTATAACATAGCATCCCAGACAAGAGCTCAGTGAATTTCTTTTGCAACATCTCAAGTCCAAACACATTGCTCCTACAGTGTAGTTCACAGAACAGCACATAGTACCGTAACTGTGGATTAGTCAATGTTTTATAAAGCTGTACTATAACCTCCCAAGTCTTAGAGCCTAGTCCCCAGCTAGTGAAGTTATTTATTTATTTATTTAAAATTTATTGAATTTTTAGAAAATTGCAAAGAATAAATGTAATGAAAAAAAAACTGAAAAATAATATTGATCCTCTCCCCTCCCCTTAACCCTCCCCCCTAACCCTTATCTAAAGAAAGGAAAGGAAAGAAAGAAAGAAAGAAAGAAAGAAAGAAAGAAAGAAAGAAAGAAAGAAAGAAAGAAAGAAAGAAAGAAAGAAAGAAAGAAAGAAAGAAAGAAAGAAAGAAAGAAAGAAAGAAAGAAAGAAAGAAGGAAGGAAGGTAGGAAAAAGATTGCCTGGATATCGGAGGATCCCCAAAAACTCCATGGAGTTCAAAATAATTTTAATATTTATTTTTACTTTCCCCAATTACTTTATAATCTTATCTTCAAAGGACCATTTAATTTAATTTTATTTAATCCCATCTTTTGTAGGTATGGGAGCCAAATTTTCAAAAATATATCATATTCATTTCTTAGATTATATGTAATTTTTTCAAGTGGAATACAACTATATATTTCATTATTCCAATGATCCATAGTTAAATATAAATCAGATTTCCAAGTAACTGCGATGACTTTTTTAGCTACTGCCAATGCAATTTTTATAAATTTTTTTCTGATACTTATTCAATTTAAGTTTTGGTATTGTCCCTTCAATATCTCCTAATAAAAATAACATTGGACTATGTGGGAGTTGTACTCCAGTAACTTGTTCCAATAAAGTCTTAAATTTATCCAAAATGGTTGAATTTTAAAACAAAACAAGTAGAATGTAAAAAAGTGCCAATTTCTTGATTACATCGAAAACATTGGTCAGACATATTTGAATTTAGTCTATTTATTTTCTGTGGTGTTATATATAATTGATGTAAAAAATTATATTGTATTAATCTAAGTCAAACATTTATTGTATTTATCATACTATCAGAACATAATCTTGACCAACTTTTTCCATCAATTTTAACATTAAAATCAGATTCCCATTTTTGTCTTGATTTATGAATTCCAGATTCAATTGTCTGTTTTTGAATCAAATTGTACATACAAGATGTAATTTTTTTAATTTTTCCTTTTTGAATTAATATTTCTATTTAACTAGGTTGTGGCATCAACATTGTTTGACCCAGCTTTTTTTGTAAATAAGCCTTTAATTGAAAATAACAGAAAAGAGTGTTGTTTGATATTTTATATTTATTTTTAATTGATCAAACAACATCAATATACCTCCTTCAAAACAATCACCTATATATTTAATCCCCTTTTGGAACCAATTATGTAAAAGTTTGTTATCCATTGTAAAAGGAATAAGCCTATTTTGAATTAAACTTCTTTTTGCTAATAAAGATTTATTTATCTCATCATCCATATTTTCCTTATTCCATAAATCAATCAAGTGTCTTAATATAGGAGATGCTTTTTTTCCCGTATCCATTTGGATTCCCATTTATATATAAAATCTTCTGGTATGTTTTCTCCTATCTTATCTAATTCTATTCTAATCCATGCCTTTTTTTTCCATCAAAAAAAGACGCAATAAATCTAAGTTGATTTGCTTTATAATAATTCTTAAAATTTGGAAGTTGTAACCCTCCTAAATCAAATTTACATGTCAATTTTTCCAATGATATTCTTGACATCTTTCCTTTCCAAAGAAATTTCCTTACATATTTATTCAGTTCTTGAAAAAAACTTCTGAGGTAATTGTATTGGTAAAGTTTGGAATAAATTTTGCAATCTAGGAAATATATTCATTTTTACAGCATTAACTCTACCTATTAATGTTATTGGTAACATCATCCATTTATCAAGATCCTCTTTTATTTTTTTTAATAATGGCAAATAATTTTGTTTATATAATTTTTTTACATCATTAATAAACTCTAATACCTAAATATTTTATCCCATTTATTGACCATCGAAATTGAGTTACTAATCGACATTGATTATAATTTTCTTTGGTAAGGGGTAAAATTTCACTTTTATCCCAATTTACTTTATACCCTGATACTTTCCCTTATTTTTCCAATCTAAAAGATAATCTTTGCAAAGATTGCAATGGGTTTCTTAAGTAAATCAAAACATCATCAGCAAATAAATTAATCTTATATTTCTCTTGATTAACTCTAAAGCCCCCAATGTCTGAATCTGTTCTAATTAATTCAGCTAATGGTTCTATTGCCAATACAAATAAAGCAGGTGATAATGGGCAGCCTTGTCCAGTTGACCTCGTTAAGCAAAATGGTGTTGAATTCTGACCATTTGTTTGAGGATTAGTATGTAAAGTTTTAATCCATTGTATAAAAGATTTTCCTAACTCATATTTTTCCAATACCTTAAATAAAAAATCCCATTCCAATCTATCAAGTGCTTTTTCTGCATCCAAAGCAACTGCCACACTCATTTCCTCTCCTTTTTGTGCCAAATGAATTATACTAAGTAATCGGGTTATATTATCCATTGATTGTTTGTTTTTAATAAAACCTGTTTGATCCATATGTATTAATTTTGGTAAATATTTAGATATTCTATTAGATAAAATTTTTGCTATTATTTTAATCTGTATTCAACAAAGAAATAGGTCTATATGATGTTGGTTTTAAAGGATCTTTATCTTTTTTTGGCAATACAGTTATGATCACTGTTAAAAAGATTGTGGGAGTTTATGCATTCTTTCCACTTGATATATTAATTCCATAAAAGGAGGAATTAATAAATCTTTAAATTTTTTTAATAAAATTTGGGAGGAAAACCATCTTCTCCTGGGGATTTATTACTCTGAAGTGATCCTAAAGCTTCTTCAACCTCTTTTAATGTAAAGAGCATATCTAATCCTTTCTGTTCTTCCAAATTTAATTTTGGAAGGGTTATTTGTGATAAAAATTTATCTATCTCAGCAATCTTATTTTGTGATTCTGATTGATATAGTTCAGTATAAAATTTTTTAAAAGTTTCATTAATTTCTAAAGGTTTATAAGTAACCTTATTTATACTTATTCTAATTGCATGTATTGTTTTAGAAGCCTATTCTGTTTTCAACTGCCAAGCAAGAATATTATGTGATCTTTCACCTAATTCATAATATTTCTGTTTAGTTCTCATAATTACTTTTTCTGTACGATATGTCTGGAGTGTATTATATTGTAGTTTTTTTATTAACAAGTTGTCTTTGTTTTTCTTCTGTCATATATCTTTGAGATTCTTTTTCTAACTTTATGATATCTTTTTCCAATTGATCTATTTCTGCCATGTTTTCCTTCTTAATTTTAGATGTATAACTTATAATCTGACCCCTTAAATATGCTTTAATTGCTTCCCATAATACAATTTTATCTTCAACTGAATGTAAATTTGTATCCAAAAAAATTGAATCTGTTTTTTCATAAAATCACAAAACTCCTGATGTTTTAATAAAATTGAATTAAATCTCCATCTATAGATCAATTTCTCCTTATCCATCATTATCATTGTCATTATTAAGGGGGAATGATCAGACAGTATTCTTGCTTTATATTCCACACTTTTCACTCTATCCTGAATATTTTTTGATAATAAAAAAAATCAATTCTTGAGTAAGATTTATGTCTATTTGAATAAAATGAATAATCTCTTTCTCTTGGATTAATTTTTCTCCATATATCAATCAGATTTAAATCTTTCATTAATGATAAAGTTAGTTTTATTACTTTTGATTTTGTAACAACTTTAGTTGACCTATCCAAAACTGGATCTAAACAAAAATTAAAATCTCCACCTATTAATATTTTATCATGTGCATCAGCCAAATTCAAAAAAACTTCTTGTATGAATTTTGCACCATTTTCATTTGGTGCATAAATGTTCATAAAAGTCCATAATTCAGAAAAAATTTGACAATGTATAATCACATATCACCCCACAGAATGAATTACTACATTTTGTATTTTAATTGGTAAAGTTTTATTAACCAAAATTGCAACTCCTCTCGATTTTGAATTAAATGAAGCTGCAATGACATTTCCAACCCAATCTCTCTTTAATTTCTTGTGTTCTGTTTCTGTTAAATGTGTTTCTTATAAAAAAGCTATATCTCCTTTCATTTTCTTAATATATGTTAAAATTCTTTTTCTTTTCACAGGTCTATTAAGTCCATTAACATTAAAACTCAAAAAAATTAAGCAAATTAATCATTCATAATACCTTGGGAACTCTTTGAAATTCTCCATGTTGCTATGAGTCTCTCCCCAACCATCCAGGCAAAAAAGAAGAAAAATAGAAAAAAGGTAACTAATATATAAGAAAAAAAACAAAATACCCCCCCACTAATGTTGCGAATAAAAAGAACACAACATTACCCCCCCCCCATTTTACGGGTCATGGCAATCGCCATGATTGTACATGTGAAACTCGCAGCCATTGATCAGGAGCTCCTCCAGCTCCCCCGCAAAAAAAAAGAAAGAAAATATATTAGTGAAGGAAAAAAAGAAAATAATTAATGTCTCTACTCCCAATTAATACTCCTCAACTATTTTTGTTTTCCTTATAAATGTCCATCAAGTCCAACCTTATTTCAGTCTTCATCATTAGTCCACTTCATTTCTATAATTCTTTAGTCCTCTTCGTGGACATCAAATAATTCTTGTACAAATTTCTCCGCTTTCCAGTCTTCTTTCTTCGTTATCCAGGAAAATGATCAATTTTGCTGGGTAGCTCAATAAAAATTTATAGCCCTTTTCCCATAAGGATTTTTTCACTGGATTAAATTCCTTCCACCTCTTCAGAAGATCATAACTTATGCCTGGATAAAAAAAAACTCTTTTCCCTTCTATTATCAATGGCCCATTTCTCTTTTGAGCACCTTGAGTAGCTGCCTTCAAGATCATTTCTTTATCTTGATACCTTAAGCATTTTATCAAAATTGATCTTGGATTTTGATCTTGTTGAGGTCTTGGTCTTAAAGCTCTGAGTGCTCTATCAATTTCAATTATTTGGCTTCTTTCTTTCATTTCCAAAATATCCATTCTTGAAAGAATTTTATTGGATTTTCTCCCTCTGTACCTTCCATAAGACCAACAATTTTAATATTATTTCATCTACTAGAGTTTTCAAGCGCATCTATTTTTTCCAACATCCGTTTTCTTTCTATTGTCCAGGCAAGATTATTGTCTTCTATCTTATCTATTCTTTCAGTGTTTTCTTTCATTTTTACTTCCATCTCTTTAAATTTATTATCCAACTTCTTTTGTTTTCCCACCACATTATCGAGTGTATTCTGCATCCTTCTTTTATCTGTTCTTATAGCTTTTAATTCATTCATCATATATATCAGGATATCTCTTATGTCTCCTTTAATCTCTTTCTTCTTTTCCTCTTCTTCATCCTCTGTATTTCCCAAAGAGTCTGATTCCACTTCCGATTCACTTCCAGCCGTAGTTGGGATTTGTAGTTTTGTTAATATCTGTTCATGCATACTTGTTTCTTTGTGCATGCGTTGTTCTTGCCATTTCTTCTTAGAGACCGCCGACTTTGCTGCAACTTCCTGTCCCACATCATCAGAAGTGCCATGCAATTCACCGGGAGGAGATCCAACTTGAGTCCAAGGCTTCGCCGATACGATTAGGCCTTCTTCCCCGCTGATTTGCACAGTCCTCAAAGTAGTAGCTTTCTTCTGTTTCGGTTTAGGAGCCATATCCAAAAGATAATCCTGAGTTACTTATAAATAGTTTCTAGTAGGTATTTATTAATTCTTTTTCATTTAAACCCTATTTCATTACCTTATACGAGGGAGCTGGATTCCCAACGTCTCGACCCTACGTCATCACGTGATGTTCCCCCCCTAGTGAAGTTAAATATTCTCTGTCTTCTTAAGTCAAGTCAAGTCAAGTCACTTTTATTGTCATTTCAACCATAACTGCTGGTACAATACATAGTAAAAATGAGACAACATTTTTTCAGGACCATGGTGTTACATGACAACAGTACAAAAACCAGACTGATCTACGTAAAAAACAACACAGAAAAAAACTACACTAGACTACAGACCTACCCAGGACTGCATAAAGTGCACAAAACAGTACAGGCATTACAATAAATGCAAAAAAAAACACAAGACAATAGGGCAATATTGTCCACAATAGGTGTCAGTCCAGGCTCTGGGTATTGAGGAGTCTGATAGCTTGGGGGAAAAAAACTGTTACATAGTCTGGTTGTGAGAGCTCGAATGCTTCAGTGCCTTTTCCCAGACAGCAGGAGGGAGAAGAGTTTGTGTGAGGGGTGCGTGGGGTCCATCATAATGCTGTTGGCTTTGCGGATGCAGCGTGTAGTGTAAATGTCCGTAATGGCGGGAAGAGAGACCCCGATGATCTTCTCAGCTGACCTCACTATCTGCTGCAGGGTCTTACATCTTATCTAAGTTTCATAGTTTCTTAAACATCAAGTTCCATCTCTCTGTTCCTTTATAATCTTAAGGTATCTATTATTATATCCAAAATTACTATTCATCCTCTGAAAACCATTTCACACATATCAAGATTAAACTCTATCTGTCATTACTCAGCCCTTTTAGCAACTCATTATTATCATATTTAACCTTATTTTTATCCCACTTAAGACTTATGAGTACACCAATCACAGTTCAAAGTTCAAAGTAAATTTATTATCAAAATACTTCTATGTCACCAAATATCACCCTGAGGTTCATTTTCTTGCAGGAAATCACAGTAAATACAGAAAAACAATAGAATCAATAAACAACCACACCCTCCAGGATGGAGAAGCAACCAATAAGAAAAAGACAACAAACTGTGAAAATACAACCAGAAAGAAAAACAGTAATAATATATAAGTAATCAGTATTGAGACAATGAGATGATAAGTTCTTGAAAGTGGGAACAGTTCAGTGAAGTTATACCTTCAGGTTCAAGAGCCTAATAGCTGAGAGGTAATAATTGTTCCTGAACCTGGTGATGTGGGTCCTAAGGCTCTTTTACCTCCTTTCTGATGGCAGCAATGAGTAGAGAACATGGCCTGGATGCTGCTTTCCTGCAACAGTATTCCATGTAGATGTGCTCAATGGTGAGCAGGGCTTTACCTGTGATGGACTGGACATTATCCACTATGTTTCATAGACTTTTCTGTACAAGAACATTGGTGTTTCCATACCAGACTGTGATGCAACCAGTCAATATACTCTCTATAAGACATCCATAGGGGTTTGTCAAAGTTTTAGATGCTGAATCTTTGCAAACTGCTCATAAAGCATGTGTGACACATAATCTTTAAGTTCATTTGTTCCTGGAATTGTCAAAAGTTTTAAATCCTGCTGGCATACAAGTTAGGATATTAGACTGTAACTCTACAACAGACCTCATCCCAGTGAAGAATGGTGTCAGATAAGGCTCCATCATTGACCCAGTACTTTCCTCAGTCTTTCCCAACATAACATTGTTAGTTTTACAAACTTCCTTTAGGAATAGTGGCAATCTTCAGAATGCATGGGGAAACTGTTCAACCTACGGTGATGGCTCTTCAGAACCAAGGCTACCCAAATCTCAGTAATCATAGAAACATTCGGCCCTTTGAGGCTGCACCACCATTCAGTAAGATCATGACTGATCATCCAACTCAGAATCCTGTACCTGCTTTCTCTCCATACCCCCTGATCCCTTTAGCCACAAGGGCCATATCTAACTTCCTCTTAAGTATAGCCAATGAACCGGTCTCAACTGTTTCCTGTGGCAGAGAATTCCACAGATTTACCATACTGCTGAATGCAGGTGAGACTTGTGTTTGCCTATGGTCAGATGCTGAGCTCCAATGTACTGTTGCCTCATTCAGCAAGGCATATGAGATGATGCACCTTAAAATGAACATCTGCAGAAGCATGCTCCTCAATCACCCTTCCACTGCTGCACCGTAGTAGTTTTGGAAAATAAGGTTTCACAATGAGACCCTGGAAAACATGGTCCACTTCCCATCAGAAGCCACTTTTCAATGAGTTAGATGCCAGTAGTTAAATTCACCCTGGCCTTCGATGCTCCAGCACAAGCTTTGCTTGATTGAGAAAGAGCTTATTTGAAGATCAGTATCTCAGACCTGGTACCAAACTTATGGTCCGCCAGGCAGCAGTGATGCTGGCATCTTATGTACTTCTGAGGCAGATCATCCTGCGACAAACCCATCAATGCATTGGAAAAATACCACCAATGCTGTCTCCTCTAAATCTTCCAAATTCACTGTCAGAGTAAGTCAACAAATGTCAGTATTTTCTTTCCAGATAAACATCCCAGCACTGACACCTTGGTTATTCTCAGTCAGCAGTAGGAGGGAACTGAAAATCTGGTGAAGTGATACTGTAACAACAACTTCTCATTCAACATCAGCAAATTATAGACCACAGGAGGAAGAATTGGAAGATCCATGACCATCCATGTCTGTACATGGGGATTGCAGGTGGAGAGGATCACTAACTTTAAATTCCTTGGCATTATCATTCTGGAAGAACTCTCCAAGGAAGAGCATGTAGATAACAATACAAAAAAGGCACAGCAGTGCCTTTACTTTCATAGAAGTTTGCACAGTTTCAGCATGCCATCTAAAACTTTGACACACAGATGCACAGTGTAGAGAATGCCAACTGATTGCATCATGGCCTGGCATGGAAACACACCAGTGCCCAAGAATGAAAAAGCCTACAAAACCTGGTGAATATAGCCCAGTCCATCACAGGAAAAGCTCTCTCCGTCATTGAGCACATCTACAAGGAGCTCTTCTATAAAAAGCAGCATTATCATCAGTGAAACCTGCTATTCAAGCCATGCTCTCTTCTTGGGAGGGAGGTACAGGAACATTAGGTCCAACACCACCAGATTCCGGAACTGTTAATACCCTTCAACCATCAGGCTCCTCAACCAGAATGAATAACTTCACCTACCTCAAAACTGAACCGATTCACAGCCTGTAGGCTCACTTTCAATGACTCTACAACTCATGTTCTCAGTACTATTTATTTATTTTTTATTTGTTTGTTTATTTGTTTTGTATTTGCACAATGTGTCTTCTTTTATATGTTGGCTATTTATTAACCTTTTTGTGAAGTTTTTCTTTAATTCCTTTCTATTTCTTTGTTCTATTGTGAATACCTGCATGAAAATCTCAATCTCATGGTAGCATATCTGTACTTTGGCAATAAATTTACTTCGAACTTTGAGCTCCATGACTCTACAGTCAAGGTGATGGAGTAGTAAACGTTTATGCTGACTTGTAAGATGGTAGAGAAGATTTTCAAAGTCAGAAGTTGAGAGAATCTCCTCAAAGCACTTAGGAGCTGATATGATCTTACATTCAAAATATTTATATGAGTGGTCCATTTAAATATGTGGTCAGTATTCAGGAACTGCACAGAGAGCATCTGAAGGACTGAACATTGCCCATGTGCTCTTTGTTGCATGTTTCACTTTTCAGCAGAGGGATAAGGGAATAAATAAAAACGGAAGCCTAGGATCGATTGTGAGAGAGATTTAATGAATAAAGTCCAATAGTGCAAGGCAAAGATGGGTGTTAAAGAGAATAAAGATCAGTGTGGAGGTGTGACTTAGAGAAGCATAATCCTTATCTGATGTCACCAGAAATGTTGGAAATCTGAAGTACAGTTTTGAGCTCAGTCAAGTTTTACTATCTAATGACAGTCAAAATTCCAAAAGAATGCCTGCCTATGTAAATTATTTCATTGATCTTTGATGTCAGGGAATGTAGAGGAGGGCTGATTCAAACATCCAAACACAAAGAAGTGGAGATGATTTATCAATGAGCAACCATTTTAATAATAAACTGCAAAATAGCAAGTCACTAGGGCCTACAAAACAAGAGGGAACATATACTTAACACAACAAGGTTAAAAAGTAACTGAAGGCTAAGAGCATCTGGGTGAAACTGAAGAAAGATTGTGGCTGACAGTGGGGTTTAAATAGGCTGCAGGTGATGAGTTAGAAGTGAGTGGCAGGTGACTGTAGTTAGCTGGCTGGAGGCTGGGATGTGCCTGCCTGCGCAGGCCTGACATCTGGTAAGTATCCACTTCAACTCAGTCAAACCATCAACCAATGACTTGGTACCAAAGTTAAAATAGCGCTGACGTTAAGGCCAAGTTTCCCTACTTATAAGCCAAAATCTGGATAATATCATTCAACGAATTTCTCTCAGCTGCTCAAGTCTCAAGCTATGATATATGTCCTTAATCGTTCTGCTGCTGGTGATAGACCAGTGCAGCTTTTGTTGCACTCTCCAAAATTTTCATGTGTGTTTGAAAGCTGCTCCTCCAAAGGGATTCTCCTTTCTGTTGCCATTGATGTGGTAGAAGATTACAGGCGAAGAATAGTTATTGTACTGTAGGGTGGAGTTTTCATGGACATACACTGCTTTTTCAGTACAATATGCTCTGTCAATAAAGTCAGTAAGAATGGTTACAGTATATCAAGCATACGTCCAGAATATCTAACCTTTTACACCAGCTTTAAAAAGATCATGCTACCATTAATTAAAATGGTGAGTTTTCACTCATTGAACCTTTTTGTTGAACCATTGGGAAAATGTTTTCAGCTGCATCAACAATAAGCATATTTTAAATAATAATAATGTTAATAGCCTGGAACTAGTTATGAATGTTTCCAAACCATTAACAAGAATATTCTGGTTATTTATTTCAAGATACTAACAGATAATGAATTAAGCATGATCAAAACTGATTACTTTTCTTATCATATAGCACTTTTCATCTTTGTGATAAAACTCAGCAGAGTTCCTTCCTGAAATAATGCAAACATTGTTTATTTAATGGAAGAAAATGAACAATTACCATCTAATAAAACCTTGGTATTGTGTTGGCTCATGAAAGATCTGAAAATTGTGATTATAAAAATTGAGCATGGTTTGAATAGAATCTTAATCCCTAACTTCATCCTGGAAAGTAACTGAAATTTAAATACAATTTTTCAGATTGCTGATTAGGTCTGAAGTGGAAGTGGAACCCCCATCTGTTTTCATGTACTGATTAACAGGAATTGAATTACAGTCCAATGATAAATCATTTATGAGAAAGTATAAGCAAAGTACAAATTGTTTAATATTTCCCTGGTATTGACAAATATACCTCAGAGCTTGCAAATCAATTGCCAGCTTTGTAATTAGATGGCCTTGTGCTGAGTTGGCCCAGCAACTTACAAAGATGGATTCTTACCAAGTAATTCTCCAAGAATATTGCTATGATTCTCAAACTGTGGTAAAATGCATTACACTATTCTCAATGGTGGAAAATCCCAAGCTTACATGCTGGTAGGAGCTGTCATGCTTGTCCTTGGTGGTTGTCTGAATATTCTTTAAGGCGTGGTTAAAAAAATAAGAGCACTACTTCATAAATCATAAATAGCTCATTAACCTACATAATATCCAACCTTTGAGTTGGTGGCACAGTAGCACTGCAGGTATCCTTACTTTCTCACACCTACAACAACCCATGTTCAATCATGACCACACATGCAGTCTATGTGGAGTATGCATACTCTCACAGTGTTGGGGTTTTTTTTGGGTGTTCTGTTTTCCTCCCACACTGGACTGATGAAGGCCAGTGACTGCTTCTTCCTCTCTTTAGATGCTGCCTGATCTGTTGAATACTTCCAGTGTTTTACGTTTATACCTAGGAAGAAGTTGACTTGTACACAAATTAGGGCTTTAATCTCTTACTGAAAATATAAGCCTGTTTAAATGAATCTGCATCTTTGAAACTTTGGATACTTTTTTTTGTGTTTCATGTCCAATAAAAACTGCAGGAATTTGTAAAGAAGTTGTTAATGACAGATCAATTTTTGTATGAGTCTTGGGAAGATTTCTGTTTAAATGCCTGTGATGAATAGATACAGAGCTGGAAGAGTCAGATAATCTGAATGTGAAATTTACAAGTGAAAAGTAGATTGCTGATTGTTGTTGGATTTAAATCTGATTCTAGTCACAGGACTTTCTTTCCTAAGATATTTCATTATAGATTAATAAAGAACTTTACAATATGAAAAGGTTTTCAATGCTTGATGAATCACAATCTGCAGTTGTTTTTAATGAAATTCATATCAACCTGCTCCTTCTATGAGGGACATCCAGTGGCTTAACATATCAAAGTGATTCCTATGGTAGAATCATCCTTTAATCTCCCTTAGAGGATTATGCCTTACTTTTAGTATTGCCCCAAATGATTACTTTCAATTTAAAGATGAATTTAGCTCTGTTGGGCAGTAATTTGAAGACATTTGCAGTCTGTATTTGTGTTCCTTCCAGATGATGCCAATTTATTTTCCAAGTGACTTTTCAGATCCTCAGGAAAAGACATACCAGATTTAAACTGGAGCTGTTCAATGAAAGAGAAAAATAAAACTAATCATTTCAAGATAACTGAGGATCATTAAGTGAGATAGACACAAATCCTTATATTTTATTTATAATTGCCAAGCTTCTTCTCATTTTACTTTGCCATAAGTGGGAAAAAATATCTTCATGCATCAAAAGATAAAAAGGTTGATCAAGTGCTTATTGTTCATGAAATTTTTCAAACAATGAAACTACTTTGTTCAAAGATAATGATCTTTTCTGGTCTCACATCTGCAGTAAAAACTACATTAAAATTTTTCTTCACGTCAGATTCAGCTAATCTTTCTTCACTTCCTAAGAAGATTGAGGCAAGCAAGGATGCTCCCACTCCATCTTAAAAATGTTTTACAGAAACACCATCGAGAGTATCCAAACAAGTTGCATCTCCATCTGGTATAAAGAGCAGTGGAGCATCGGATCAGAGGTCCCTGCAAATGACTGTGAGAACAGGGGAGGCGTTTCCCTACCATCCATCTGGACATTAATCAGGACCTCTGCATATCCAAGGCCCTTAGTATTATTAAGGATCCCAACCCATCCATCCAGCATCCCATTTGACTTTCAATCATCAAGCAGGAGACTATGATGCATAAAAACAAGAATGGTCAGGATGAGAATCACTTTCAGCCCCAGGCTTTTGCACACCCTGCTGCATCATATTCAAAGTGTTACAGGTTAACCTGTGCCAGTACAATATTTAATATTAATTCACTTTAGTTTGTTATTTATGTGTGATTCATCTGTAGATTTTATCCTTAATTTCATAAGTTATTGCGTGTTACGTGTGTTATCTGTACTACTGTGCTTTACACCTTGGTTTGGAGAAACGTCTAATTTCTAAATGCATTATATGGTGACAGATGTACATACAATATATGACAATAAACTTCACTTGACTTGACTTACTTATTCCAACTGGATTACTAAAATTATTTGTGGGTTTCTAATAGGTGTTGCTTGGCTTTCTGTTTCAGAGACTAGTGACTTTTATTCATGATTTCTTCTCCATGGAAACCTGTCCGCCATTTTAACTTCATGCTATTGCATTTTAGCACTGCAGAACTGAGCTTGAGAAACTGAGTCAGAACTGGGAGGCTGGAAACTTCATAGCTGGGACATTCACTGAGGTGGTCACACCCAGAGTGTAGGCTCTAAAAAGCCACCTCATGGGCATTCTACAAATTCCCTCTCCTGCAGAGCAAGAAGAGCATTTAAGAGCTCTGGGCCTGTACGCACTGGAGATAAGAATGAAAGGGGACTCTATTGAAACCTAGCAAATACTGAAAGGCCTATGTAGAGTGGAAGTGAAGAGGATGTTACCTATGGTGGGTGACTCTAGGACCACAGATACACCCTCGGAATAGAGGTACATTCATTTCGCACAGTGATGAGAGGTAATTTCTTTATTGAGAGGGTGGTGAATCTGTGGAATTCATTTGCCACAGATGGTTTAGGAGGCTTTGTCATTGAGTATATCTAAAGTAGAGGTTGATAGTTTCCTGGTTTGTCAGGACATCAAAGGTTATGGGAAAAAGACAGTAGAGTGGGATTAAGAGGGATAATAAATCAGCCATGATGGAATGGCAAAGCAGACTTGATAAGGCAAATGGCCTAATTCTGCTGCTATGTCTTATTATTGTTCATATTATTATTGTTCTACACCAATGATGAGGCCCAATTTAGCCATTAAGAAAGATGTTACACATTAAAAGCTTTTTATGAAACTCAAACTTTTGTGCTTTAGTTTCCCATTTGTTGAATTTTCTTTTTTAAATTCTCCAGTTTTAGAATAATCTGCACTGATAAATGAAAGCTTTGTATTGGCTACCTCTCATAGAAAATAAGAAAGCGTATGTCCAAAGAATGAAGATGTACTTTAGGAGTGAAATAAATGGATCCAACCTCTTATAACGGGGATAACAGAAGGTTTTTGGAATTAAACCTTCAAAGATTGTTTGAGATTAGGTTTGGATTTGAACCTTTTGTTTATTGTTGTAAAATGATTGAGTGATCTTCCTTTTTTATAAACGAATGCAGCTGAAAATAATATGTGACAAATCTCGCCAAATCTGACAGAGCTTCTAAAGTCAGTCTTCTATATTAGTGACCAGTACCTCTGAAAGTAATATTTAAGATCTGATAATCCAACTGTATTTCCTAAGATAGGGAGGAAAGGCAGACTTAAGTACTTGGGAGATTGATTCAGTGCTTGCTCATTATCCTGTAATCTGATGGAAATATCTTTTCATCATTTTGAGCTTGGTGTTAAATTGCATAAAAGCACTAGCTCTTCTGCAAGTGCTCTTTGGCACTGAGCAGAATTCTCTGAGTTAATAGATGATGGCTAGTAGAGGCTATAACCTGTATGGCCTCTGTGACCTTCCTATTCATTGAATTCTGATATATAGCTGATATGGTAGTCTGATTCACCATTTCAACTAGCAAATCTTTGCTAGTGCCTATTTGCTATTACTGCTTTATCTCTCTATCCTGAAAGATTAAACTTAATGGAGCAAAGAATTATGGACCATGAAAAGATTAAGGTTCCTGAGTACCACAGAATATCAAAAGAATCCATCATCTTAACCTTTGATCTCAGCTGAATAATCCTTGGGACAGATGTGTGGATTTTATAAATCTATTCATGGGGAAAATTGTTATGATTGTAATAAATACATATTCTGTATGGATAGAAGCAGATTTTTAGGAAATTTCTACATTTCAAATGACCACTTGAGCAATGAGAATGATCTCCACAACACAGAGTTAGACATGATGAACATTGGAAGCAAATGGATGCTAAAGAAACTGTGTATGCTGGAAATCTGAAATAAAAACAGAAATTTCTAGAAACTTACAACATCTGTAGAAAGAAACAGTTAATATTTCTGGTCAGCAGACCTAGGAAAGAGAGGAAACAAGTTAATTTTAAGTTGAAGGGTATGTGTAATTGGTAGAACAACTGCAATTTTCTGATGGGACGAGGGCAGGGTTGCTGCGGGCATAAGTTGTGGCCATGGATTAACAGCAGTAACTATAGAGTAGTGTCACAGACAAAGGAGTTCCTTCAACATTTTGTGTAAATTATGTAAGAATGTAAGTTGCTGCAATCTGCAAAACTGTCAGTTTTTGTTAATGGAGGGAGTAAAACTGCATGCAACTTAATTCACAACGAATTTGCCATAGAACTGAGCATGTGTACAGGACTCTTCATCATCCATTCTCAACGGTTTGGGACCAAGGGCATTTCAGACTGTAAAAGAAGGAAGGAGGCCAAGAGACAAAGCTTGAATGTTACTTTTCACCATTGAAAGACATCACATCTAACAGCAGAACAGATGCTTGCTCAGTTATTGTTAGACTGATAAATCAGAAGCCTTTTGCATATGGTGAAACCAGAGCTTAGAGTTTCTAAGTGTTTCTAAACACTACGTGTTTCAAACTACCAAAGTCAAAGTTTACAGTCACCATTCTGTATTTGATGATTCTGATGATTCTGATGATGATTCTGATGATTCTGTATTTGCATGCAATGTCAGATGCCAGTTGTCAAGTCTCAATGTTAATGGCACTGGGTTGTCACTAAATAAATAAGAAAGGTGAGGATTTGTCAGAAACAGAATTTTCCTCATTTAACGTAATCTCGTGACATGGCTGATGCAAGCACAAGTAACTCCATTAGTGAGATACTGTGCACCCATGATGAACATGCTGCTCCACAGCTTCAGGAGAGAGGTACAAAAACCTGACCAGGAACTAACAAAACATGCTTTCTGATCATTTCCATAAATCTTGTTTCATTCTTTACTGCAAATGATCATAATGCCACAGTTCCATATAAACAACACACACTTTCCACCATGTCCTTCAATGGATGATATCTTATTTTTCCATTCATAGGGAACAATAGAAACACAACTTTTAAAGTTGCCTTCCGAATATTACAGGGACATTGAACAGGAATTTAACTAGTGTGATTTTTTTGAAGTTTTCAGATTCAGATTCAGATTCAGTTTATTGTCATTTAAAAACCACAAATGCAATGCAGTTAAAAAATGACACAACGTTCCTCCAGAATGATATCAACAAAGCACATGACAAAACAGACTACACCAGAAAATCCACATAACATTTGGTAATCCCCAATCCAGAGTCCGGAGATGCTGCTGCGTATTAATATCGCGCTACCATCTTAGCGCATTCCCCAGAAAGGAGCTCCAAAATCCACCAGACAAAACAAGACCAAAAACTAAAGCTACAAGACCTGCACAAAACCACATTGTTACAACATATAGTTACAACAGTGCAAACAATAGCATAATTTGATATAAAAAAAAACAGACCATGGGCACGGTAAAAATAGTCCAAAGATGTTAAAAGATTATAAGTTCAAAAGAAACCACCACACAGTTTCCACAAATCCCCAGGCTCCTGATAAACTTGTCATCCCACGCCGGTGGCAGAAAGGAATATCCCCACTAAGGACTTCCACAGCACCGTCTGATGTAGCACACAATGAAAGCTCCGTCAACCCAGCCTTGCAGACACAGCACACACTGAAAGTGACCCGACCACAGCGGACTCCGAGTCCGTCGAACCTCAGAGCCTCCGATCATCCCCTCCGGCACAGCTTCTCCGAGCACCATCTTCTATCGAGCGTATTAAGACACCCCCCTGCCAACTGCCACTGGTAATGTGACCCGTAGGACTGGGGGCCTGTTCTTCTTAGCAGAGACCCGGACCTCACAGCAGCAGCAACAGTGAAGAGGGCCTTCCTTGAGATTTCCAGATGTTCCTCCATGTTCCGTGCTCCCACATCCATTTTTCATTAGATTAGGATTGCGCACGGCACCCTTGCTTAACAAATAACATATCAGCTCCGGAGTAGCCGCTGCAAGCTGCGTCACGCCACCATCTTGAAATTTTCCACATCTCTTCTGCAAAATTTTGCTCAAAGGCTGTGAAGAGAAGAAAGATACATTTAATAGAAAATGCTGCATTTAATATTTTCCTGTTCTTTTATTAATTGGATTAAAGTGAATGCTGCTTTCTACTGTGCCACCAGCTACAATTTTGCTGCAGTCTGATCTAGTGCAAGCATTCTTTTTCCACTGGTTTCTGAATAAAGTCCATTACATCCTAGTTACTAATGGCCATGACTTTAAATGAGTAAAACATAAGATTCAATTGTCAGCCTTTTCAAAGAAAAAAGCTGAATGCTGTGAATAAGAACATTTACAACAGTGTCATCGAGTTGTATAGCAACTTGTCCATGCCAGCCTTGATGCTACACCAAAGCCATATCCTTCTATACTTGTCTCTTTAAGAGTATGTCTAAATGCAAAGGAACGTATCCAATTCCAGTGGCTCTTCTTTGCCAGATATCAACACAGTGATGAAGTGTTTTGAGAGGTTGTTGATGAAACATATCAACTCCTGCCTGAGAAGAGTCTTGGATTATCTCTAATTTGCCTACCGGAACAACAGGTCCACAGCAGATGCCATCTCAATTGCTCTTTACCCAACCATGGAACATTTGGACAGCAAAGATGCGTACATCAGGACATGCTTTATCAATTACAGCTTGTCATCATCCCCTCAAAGCTACTCAATAAGCTTCAGGGCTTTTGCCTCACTATCTCAATTTGCTGACTTGTGGAGCCTAGTCAATTCAGATTGGGAGCAATATCTCTGCCATGATCTCCATCACACAGGTGCACCACAAAGCTGCTCTACTCGCTTTACACTTATGACTGTGTGGCTAAGAATAGTTCCAATGCCACATTCAAGTTTGCAGACAATACCACTGTCTTAGGACAAATCAAAGGTGATGATTAATCACCACGTAGGAAGGAGACTGAAAATCAGAATCAAGTTTATTATCACCGGCATGTGACATGAAATTTGTTAACTTAGCAGCAGCAGTTCAATATAATAAATAATGTGGCAGAGAAAAATAATAATAATAAATAAAATAAAAACAATAATAAATAAACAAATCAATTATGTATATTAAATAGATTTTTAAAAACATGCAAAAACAGAAATACTCTATATTTAAAAAATGTGAAGTAGTGTCCAAAGATTCAATGCCCATTTGGGAATCAGCTAATGGATGCTGCCTCTCTGAGACATTGCTTCTTGAAGATGTCCTGGGTACTTTGTAGGCTATTACCCAAGATGAAGAAAGTTAGATTTACAACATTCTACATCTTCTTTCGGTCCTGTGCAGTTGCCCCTCCATATCAGCCAGTGATGCAGCCTGTCAGAATGCTCTCCATGGTACAAATATAGAAGTTTTTGAATATATTTGTTGACATGCCAAATCTCTTCAAACTCCTAATAAAGTATAACCGCTGTCTTCCCTTCTTTATAACTACATCGACATGTTGGGATCAGGTTATCCTCAGAGATCTTGACACCCAGGAACTTGAAGCTGCTCACTCTCTCCACTTCTGATCCCTCCATGAGGATTGGTATGTGTTCCTTCTTCTTACCCTTCCTGAAGTCCACAATCAGCTCTTTCATCTTACTGACATTATGTGCCAGGTTGTTGCTATGGCACCATTCCACTGGTTGGCATATCTCACTCCTGTACACCTTCTCATCGCCACCTGAGATCTACCAGCAATGGTGCCACAAAAACAACCTCTTACTCAATGTCAGCAAAACCAAGGACCTTATTATTGACTTCAGGAGGAGGAATTCAGAGGTCCATGAGCCAAACCTCATTGAAGGATCAGAAGTGAAGAGGGTTAGTAACTTTAAATTCCTTACTGTTATTATTACAGTTGAACTGTCCTGGGCCCAACGCTTAAGTGCAATTATGAAGTAAGGATGGCAGCGCCTCTACATCCTTTGGTGTTTGTGAAGTTTCAGTGTTGTGTAGTGCAGAGTATGTTGACTGGCTGCATCATAACCTGGAATGGAAACACTGATGCCCTTGAATGGAAAATCCTATAAAACGAAATGGGTAGGGCCCGGTCCATCATGGGTAAAGCCCTCCCCACCATGGGGCATATCTATACGAGGGATGTCACAGGAAAGTAGCAACTATCATCAGGGAACCACACCTTTCAGGATATGCTATCTTCCCATTGCAGCAACCAGGAAAAAAGTACACACAAAGTATACTGCAGATGCTGCGGTCAAATCAACACATACAAACAAACTGGATGAACTCAGTAGGTCAGGCAGCATCTGTTGAAATGAGCAGTCAATGTTTCGGGCTGAGACACTCAGGTCCTGACGAAGGGTCTCGGCCCAAAACGTTGACTGATCATTTCAGTGAATGCTGCCCGACCTGCTGAGTTCATCCAGCTTGTTTGTATGTTGGGAAAAAAGTGCAGGAACCTCAGAGCTCACACCACCAGATTCAGGAACAGTTATTTCCCCTTGACCATCAGACTCCTGAACCAAGGGGGATAATTTCTATCAACTTCACTTACCCCATTATTGAAATGTTCCTACAACCTATGGAACACACACAAAATGCTGGAGGAACTCAGCAGGCCAGGCAGCATCTAGGAAAGGAGTACAGTCAACGCTTCGGGCTGAAACCATTTAGGCCTGCCAAAGGCTTTTGGCCCGAAATGTCAACTGTACTCTTTTCCTAGATGCTGTTGGCTTGCTGAGGTCCTCCAGCATTGTGTGTCTGTTGCTCGGACTTCCAGCATCTGCAGGTTTTCTCTTGGTTGTGATTATATCCTTCTGTGTGTATGGAACTAAAAGTAAAGTGTTTTTTACTTCTATGTTAGAGTCCACTGTGGGGTAACACTAAACTTCCCATTTCATTTATTTTGGACTCCTCTGCAAAGGAGGATCAGTTAACCTCAATGGAAGGTTCCTTAGCATCTAAGGAAAACAGTAAACATTTGATGTTTTGGGCCAAGATCCTTCATCAGAACTGGAGAAAACAGATGAGGTCAGAGTACGAAGGCATGGGAAAGAGAGGAAGAAAAATAGAAGGTAGTAGATATTCAGTGAAACTGGTGGGGGAGGAGGTTGGACAGGGTGGAGTAAGGAGCTGGAGAATGGGGAATCTGACTGGAGAGGGTAGAAGGCCATGGAATAGAGGGAAGGGGAGGGAGCACTAGAGGAAGGTGATGGGAAGGAAGGAGATAAACTGAGAGAGGATCCTATGCTACATCAATGATTGCATTGGTGCTGCTTCCTGTACCCATGCAGAGCTCGTCAATTTCCACACTGCCCTCAGATTTACTTGTTCCATTTCCGACAGCTCACTCCCCTTTCTCGACATCTCAGTCTCTATCACTGGAGATGGCTATTCTTCTGATGTCTTTTATAAACCCATTGACTCTCACGGCTATCTGGACTATACCTCTTCCCACCCTATTACTTGTAAAAATGCCATCCACTTCTCTCAATTCCTCTGTCTCTGCCGCATCTGCCCTCAGGATGAAGTTTTTAATTCCAGAACTAAGGAAATGTCCTCTTTCTTTAAAGAAAGGGTTTCCCTTCCTCCACCATTAATGCTGCTCTCAACTGCATCTCTTCCATTTTGCACATGTCAGCCCTCTCCCCATCATCCTATCACCCCATGAGAAATAGGGTTCCTCTTGTCCTCACCTACCACCCCACCAGCCTCCATGTCCAGCACATAATTCTTGATAACTTCCACCACCTCCATCAGGATCTCATCACTAAGCAGATTTCCCCCCTCCCCACTTCCTGCTTTCTTCAGGGATCGCTCCCAGTGCGACTCCTTTGACCATTTGTCCCACCCCACTGATCTCCCTCCTGGCACTTATCCTTGCAAGAGGAACAAGTGCTACACCTGCCCCATGCCTCCTCCCTCACCACCATTAAGGGCCCCAAACAGTCCTTTCAGGTGAAGTGACACTTCACCTATGAGTCTGTTGGTATCATCTACTGAATCCGTTGCTCCCAGTGCGGCCTCCTGTTTATCAGTGAGACCCGACATAGATTGGGAGACCACTTTGCCAAGCACCTACAGTCCACCTGCCAGAAAAAGTGGGATCTCCCAGTGGCCACCCATTCTAATTACACCTCCCATTCCCATTCTGAAACGTCAGTCCATACCCTTCTCTACTGATGCGATGAGGCCACACATAGGTTGGAGGAACAACATCTTAGCCTCCAAATAGATGGCATGAACTTCAATTTCTTGAACTTCTAGTAATAGCCTCCCCTCTCCTTCACCATTCCTCATCCCCATTTTCCTCTCTCACCTTATCTCTTTACCTGCCCAACTCCTTTCACCTCCCTTTCTTCCACGGCCTTCTATCCTCTCCTATCAGATTCCCCTTTCTTCAGCCAATCTTTCTTTCACCAATCAACTTCCCAGCTCTTTACTTAACCCCTTCCCCTCCCAGTTTCACCAATGACCTACTACCTTGAATTTCTTCCTCCCCTCCCTCCACATTCTCACTCAGACTTCTCACTTATTCTCTTCAGTTTTGATGAAGGGTCTTGGCACGAAATGTCGACTGTTTACACTTTTGCTTAGAAATTGCCTGGCCTGCTGAGTTCCTCAAGCATTTTTTATGTCAAAAGTGTATAATTATTGTTTTAATAGTGATAACACCCCAGGTTTCAAAAACTGCAAAGCTATCCTATCTCATAATCCTCTCCCGTTAAAATCTACAGTCACAATTATAAGTGTTCCATCAGCTACTTATCACTTTATTTACTTCAACTCCACTCCTCTTTTCCCCACTATTCTTTGGCAATCACTTAAGACTGTAAACTTAGAAAGCAATCTACCTATAGCAGGAGTCATTTGGCTTCAGGCATAGACTTGCTGACAAATGGATGAGGAGTCTCTAATTTCAGATTTTATTTTATGTGTAGTGTACATCTCAAGTTAATGAGGGGAAATATCAGAACGAGCAGGCTTGCTTAGAGTTGTCATTTTCATCTCTTGGTTCTCTGTCTTCTGGTTGGGGGACTGTGTATATGTGGGTGGGAGGGAGGAACAGGGTTTGTTTTGCTGTTGGTGCTTTGTAGCTTGTGTTCTGTTGAGCATTGTGGGCACGCTATGTTGGCTCAGGATTGTGCAGTGGCATTTTGAGGTTGCCCCCAGCACAACATCAGAGGCGTTGGTTGTCCACACGACTGAAGCATTTCACTGTATGTTTTGATGTACATGTGATAAATAAAATTGAATCTTGAATCTTACGTTTTGTACATTTGGATGTGGGTTTTGGATGGATGCAGTGAAAGGTGAAGTGTGCAAGTGAACTCGTCCGACTTCCTTCCCAAAATTCTCTCCTGTTTGTTTCAAAATCTGTGCGCAATTATCTGGCTGTGTGCCCAGTCACAAAGCTGACCTGACCAGTCAATTCTAATCAAATTGAACTTTGAAAAGCTTGTAGATTTCCATGCAGCTTGAGTCCAGACTGTAAGATTACTGTGGTGGGTGGGGGAGTGGGCTGGGAAAAGTGGTAGCTGAATAACAGCTAGCCTGCAGAGAATGCATATTCTCACAGCAGTCACGGAAAATCTAATAGGTACTTGTAAGAGTTTAACACCAACTTCAGGCTGAAACTTCAAAATCTTAAAAAAGCTCCATTCTAATGTGTTATTATTTCTGTCAGTTACAAATAATGAATAACCTGGCAGTATAATAGATTCTCATGAGACGCTACATGTCATCTCATCATTTTAAACCAAAGATATATTCATTTAGTGCTTAATCTACTCAATGTAAGGCAACGTGTTTTTGACATTATTCTCCCACGCGTTATCCATTAAAAATTCATCATTTGAGTCAGCATTTATGGAATGACATTGTTGTGAAGATTACCTTAAGTTAATATAATCTAAGGATTGTTGGGTATTTATGGCGGTGGTGGAAGAGTGCCTGTCATTTGGTCTCTTATTGCTTGAGACAGAAAAGTAGGAAACTCAGCAGGTTTTGAGCTGTTATTACCATCCTCAACACCACACTTTGTGGGTTAGGGAACTGAAAGGAACAAGGAGTTGAGAGTATTTTATGCATTTTTCATTTCAGTTCAAAGCTTTTATCAGCAACGTGTCTAAGTAGCCTTGTAATTTTCATCTACTGTAGTTACCTTATTTTATGGAATCATGGCATAAAAGCCATTTGTCTGCCTTTGCTGATATGTGTGGGAGTGCTCTGGAAGTTGCTTGGCTTCAGGAAACATTGATCTCTATTGACATACAGCAACAAAGGCAATCGTTGCAGTCAAGAATGATTTAGTACATTTATTGGACACAGTACCTGAGTTGTTATATTACTTGGGTAATACTTAAGCAAGATCCAAAAATGTAAGCTCTCATCCCATCTCAACAGCTGTGAAATTTAAGGTTGGTGGGCCAAAACTTAATATCTTACCTAATAGCAATATAAATGAATGCTGTCTATTCATCCACTTTAGGAAAGAGGATCTACTATTCTCTTCCAATCTGGCCAAAATTCAATTCAAATTTCACGACAACACTCCACAGCAAGTTCCTAACACATGTAAATGTATATGGCTGAAAAAGTTGAATGGGACCACCACCCTGGATGTGGAATGTTAATGGGAATTTGAAGAATTCACAACCTGACTCTTCAGGAGTGACGAAGATAGGGTTGGCCCTTTGAACTAATGCAGAATATCCTTAAACCTCGAGATTAGTCCTGCTCCAGTAATTGTCAATCTTTTGTAAGAATACAAGTGTGCTATGAAAGACCTACACATGAACTTATTCATTCTCTGAACGTTGACTGGATTGTGAGAAACAGAGTCATATGTACAAAGATTCTCTCTTTGAACACAAAGTGCCCAATCACATTGAGGTGTGGAAATTGCAGCAAGGCAAGTGTTAAGACTCAAAGAATCAAAGTACATATATTTTCAAAGTGTGTATGCAGGATACAACCCCGAGATTCATCTTCCCACAGACAGCTACATAATGGCCAAGCAAGGATAGACTCCTGATAGAGTGCAGACAGCTAGGCAATAAAGGCTTTGAAGAACAGAGCTTCCCTTTGTGCAGCTGGGAACAGAACCTTTTAGACTTACAGAGACCAGATAAGAATGTAATGGAAGGATTGAAGGAACACATGGCAACTAAAGAGCAATTACTTCACTAACTTCAAAGTGTCATTGACTGTTTGTTTGTAATTTTTGTTGACTTTTAGCACCTGTATTGTGAATGGCGATTGATCTTGCAAGTAAGGAATTTAAAAAATACACACACTACCAAATGGTCAAGATCAATAACTGCCAGTCGACTCTGTATAAAGATGAGATTTCTCTGTTCAGATTTCAGAACAGTGTGGCGTCAGGGGCCATGTTGATCTCCTTGTGCACAAGACAAATAAAGTGTGATTGAGGAATGATTGTGAGTTTTCAGAGTCCAATTAATCAACGATGACAGAATGATTATATTTTGGATGTCATTCTATTGCAGAGTGCATACAAGCAATGCAGTATGCAATAGAGTGTAGGATTATATCAGAAAGAGCTGCTAGTTCTTTCAAAGGACCTGCAGAAGCAAGATAGGCCCTATAAACTTCTTGTCTGTGGTATGATTCCATAATTCAGTGAAGTGCATCAAGAAATCTGATTAGATTTGACACATCATCCTAGCTTCTGTCTTCACTAAAATTTGAAATGACTAAAAAAAGTGCTATTTTAAAGTTATTCCCAAGTATTACAAGTTCCTCGTCATCTGTCTATGTGGGAGGAAAAATAGGTTTATTTCCATCGCTGTTTGACTACAGATGGCTGAAGATATAGAGCACATTAAGACAGCAAGAAATGCAGCAGAAAGTGGTAAACAGCAGTGCGCAGGGCCAGAGGGACATACTGTGTGTACATATAGAAACATCAGCTTTTTGAGTACCGAATTCCCCATCGTGAGGAAAGTAAAGTGAGAACAACAAATGCAGACAAGTGTTCAGGACAGAAAATGAGTTAATATTATCCTCTCCTGTGCGCAAATTTCTGCAAATCATAAATGTCACAGATATGAGTTATGCTTGATGTTTTTCCAAGAACAGTGGGAATTCAGCAGATGAGGTACAATTCTCTTTATCTCTTCAAATTTGCATAATTCACTGGTAAATTCCAAGGTGACTTATAATAAAGAACAGAACAATTTATCACACTGGTATGTGCCACTATTACTGCTGCTTTGTATTTTAAGAATGTGATGGGGATTATTTTCCCTGCAGTAGTTTAAACACTAAAGTCTCCCCATGGTGACCAAGATGAGGTCAGGAGGAGCAAAGCCTGCTTAACCCATTTTTAACACAAAACACTATCGTGGTAAATGATTTAAACATTGATCTCAGAACAGCTTCCCTCAGGATAGGGCGTAACAGAGTAGCAGTTGAGTTGCTGTATCAGTACTTCAAGATCAAGGCCATTCAACATGATTTCAAGCTTACCATGACTGAAGTAATTAAATCCAGAATTTAAAACACAAGTATCAGTAATGGGGATTGTGATGGGAATGTGAGTTTAAAACCCCTCTTGTTCATGGATATCCTTTGAAACAGGATATCTACAGTTCTTACTTGCCCCACCCAAGTGTGAATCCAAATCGCCAGTGTTGTTCTGACCCATCACTTCATGGATAATGAGGAATGGATAATAACTGTCAGCCTTACCAATGATACTCACATTCACATATCGTCAGAGGCAGGTAAAATATACTGCATTAAATTGAAAGCACAAATAACTTGTTTTATCTGAATCCATTCTCTGAGACTGAACAATGGAAAGGAAGTTCATAAAAGATCATTTGTTGCTTGAGAGGATGCCTTAGTGGAGGTTATTGGACGTATTGAGGACTGCACTGTAGAGAAGCAAGAATAAGTCATATTCTCAGACTATGAATGGTGGAGATGGGGAAGAAGGTGGTTAATATAGAGGGAGATGTGTTTGGTGGTGTTTTTATATACAGTTTTCCCAAAAGAGCAGTGTGTTTTCTGGAAAGCCTGTGTGCAATGCTGAGGAGTATTTAGGAATTGAATTAAATTGACTTTATTCACATCCTTCACTTAAATGAAGAATAAAAATCTTTACCTTTCATTTCTGTCTAAATGTGCAATGTGCAATTTGTAATAAATAGTATGTACGACAGGACAGTCAATATAACATAGAAATACAATTGCATCAGTGTAAATTGATAGTCTGATGGCCTGGTGGAAGAAGCTGTC
Organism: Hypanus sabinus; assembly: GCF_030144855.1. NCBI lineage: Eukaryota > Metazoa > Chordata > Chondrichthyes > Myliobatiformes > Dasyatidae > Hypanus > Hypanus sabinus. Next base: position 43,997,899 of record NC_082724.1, on the reverse strand, counting down.
CTGGAGCCTGTTGGTCCTGGTTTTTATGCTGCGGTACCCTTTTCCCAGATGGTACCAGCTGGAACAGTTTGTGGTTGGGGTGTCTCAGGTCCCAAATGATCCTTTTTACATACCTGGCTTGGTAAATGCTCTGAATAGTGGGAAGTTCACATCTACAGATGTGCTGGGCTGTCGGCACCACTCTCTGCAGAGTCCTGCGATTGAGGGAAGTACAGTTCCTATATCAGACAGTGATGCAGCCAGTCAGGAGGCTCTCAATTGTGCCCCTGTTGTCACACGTGCAAGGCACGGGTGGACCCAAATGCAGAACACAAACGTTTTGTAGCGTTGACAAAATAGAGCCTATTAATAATTACAAGGAAAGTCTGGAAGCCAGGATTGTGCAGAGGGAAATCAAGGAGTAAACAAAGCAGAAGCGGGAATAAGCGTGGCTGAACTCATACTCAGGCCCAGGACTTAGACTGGGACTCAGGGCCTAAGCTTGGACCTAGACTCGGGGCCCAGACTGGGACTGGGACTACAGACTTGGACTTGGACTAGGAACTCGGGACCTGGACTTGAAACTTGAAACTCAGAACTCGGAACCAGGACTTGAAACTCTGAACTCCGAGCCTGAACTCGGGTCACAGAACACAGAGTCGGGACTCTTCATAGGCACAGGCTCCAAGAATAATCAGTGAACATGGGCTTCCTCACTTAGTCATGGCAGAAAGTGAAAGCAAGTTTGAAAGAATGGAGACAAGGATCCAAAAAATGACCTATACCAATTAGCCTCAAAGGGCTTAATGGAAAAAGCAGTTCATATTCTGAAAAATTGACTGGAACTGAAGAAAGGTGACTTAGAATAAAGTAACTTCAAAGTCAACGGTTATGAGTTCAAAGTAAATTTACTAGCAAAGTAAATATATGCCACCATATACAACGCTGAGATTCATTTTCTTGCACAACTGTTGTTCTTCACAACAGAACAAAGAAATAGAATAGCATCAATGAAAGACCACACACAAGCAATGACTGGCAAACAACAAGTGTTCAAAAGGCAAAGTGCAAATATAAAAATAAATAAAGAAACAAATAAGTAAATATTGAGAATGTGAGTTGTAGAGTAATTGAAAGTGAGCCCATTGGTTAAGGAGTCACTTCAGTGTCAAGGTGAGTGAGTATATTCACACCTATTCAGGAGCCTGATGGTTAAAGGGTAATAGCCGTTCCTGAACCTAGGGGTGTGGGATCTTAGGAATAAATGAAGCACTTCATCAAGCTTTTTCACTCTGCTGTAACAGATGAGCTTTGACAGGCTGTCTATGGAATCCCCCACTGCCGCAATGAGACTGCTCCTCAGCGAGAGGAGCAACTTTTCATATTCTGTCTAGGTAGCCTCCAACCTAATGGCATGAACATTGATTTCTCTAACTTTTGGTAATTTCTCCCTATCTCATTTCTCTCTTTTCTCATTCCCCATCACAGCTCCCCTCTCACCCCTTCTCTTCTCCTCACCTGACTCCCACCCTCTGGGACTCCTCCTCCTTTCCAAGATCCCACTCTCTTCTCCTATCAGATTCCTTCTTTTTCAGCCCTTCACCTCTTCCACCCATCACCTCCCAGCTTCTCACTTCATCTCCCTTCCTACCTAACCACGTTCTCCCTCACCTGGTCTCACCTATCACCTACCAAATTCTACTCCTTCTGCTGCAACTTTTCCAGTCCTGATGAAGGGCCTTGGCCCATAATGCCAACTCTTCATTCCCTCCATAAACACTGATTGACCTGCAATGTTCCTCCAGTACTTTTTTTATATATTGATTTGGATTTCCAACATCTGCAGAATCTCATGTGTTTAGGAATAAGGTTGAAGCTACTAATTAAACTGCCATATTGCAACAAATAAAAACAGCAAGACAAAAATCTGCTGGGTTAGCAGGGTAGCTGAAGTTTTGGATTTCCTGAAGCCAGAACTTTGCATTACTGTATGTTCCAAGCCAGTGAAGCTCACTAAAATGAGATTGCCACTTTGAAGTTAATCATGCTGTATTTGTACAACTTATCACACAAAAAAGCTGATTATCAAGCTGCGCTATTGATTTCACTAAAGCAGTCTGATTTAGGATGCAGCTGGTTGAGACTCCCAATTACACCCATGGGAGCAAATTACTGGCTCCCCGTGTGTCTTTGGAATTTGAGAGGAAGCCAGAGCACCCAGAGCAAACATAGATGGTCACACGGAGAATGTACAAACTCCTTACAGACAATGATGGGAATTTTTCCCTTTGTCGCTGGTTTTGTAATACTGTCATGCTAACCACTGTTCTGCGATACTGACCCCTCATTGGTGGGATCCATTAGTCTCGTGGGACAATGGATCTCGGACCATGAATGGTTTCCAGGGCATAGGCCTGGGCAAGGTTGTATGGAAGACCAGCTGTTGCCCATGTAGCAAGTCTCCCCTCTCCACACCACCGATGTTGTCCAAGGGAAGGGCAAGATCCCTTGGCACCAGTGTCATCGCAGGAGTTGCCAGATCGAGGTTGAAGACAACGTCGGACTGCCTTAGGGACTCCAGCTCCAGATTTGTCCTCGGGGTTTACTCCTAAAGTCTTCCCCATGAGTGGGTATGGCCACAAGACAGTGGAGTTTTGAAATCAGGATTTTCCTTACTCACTTGGCCTGCACTTTCCACTCATTGACCCCTCACCCTCGCTTATTCACCCACTTACCTCCCTGACTCCTGCACTCACTTCAGGCTCCTCAACATTGCCCCCCTCAGTCCTCACCCTCGCTTATTCACCCACTTACCTCCCTGACTCCTGCACTCACTTCAGGCTCCTCAACATTGCCCCCCTCAGTCCTCACCCATTTCTCCTTCATTCCTCCACTGACTGAGTTCTCTGATTGTACTTAATGTGTTGAATATAATTTCACTTCCAGCATCAGAGTTCTCATGTGTAGCAAGATTCTGCTTGAAACTCATGACTTGTACTAAAATAGAAGAATTTCCTGTATTTGTGTATGTAATCTTGTCATGCTAAAATAGGGATCAGCAAATTGGGGACCTAATATTACTAGAAGTGGTTAATGATGTCACTTCAAGATAAAGAATCTAGTAAGTAAAATCTGATGGATGTACTGTATATAATTACACTATAAAGGAAAGTGATAGATTCTTTTTGCCCCGACAACCATGACTCAATGCACCACAGGCCAATTTCAGCTTGTGTGGTATCAGAATGAATGAAGGTGTAATCACTTCCTCTTCTTTCCCTGCATTCAGTACATGTTTTGCCTTGTACCTGCTCCACATCTATTTCACATTCTTCTTTTAACTAGTTATGGAATAGCGAAGCATGATAGAAAGAGCTGTGAAATCTTGAGTAACACTAAAGAGAGTCTGCACAGGCAACCAGTACGCTGTGCTGAGTGACCTTGTCAAGGACCCAAATGCTGGAGCATTTGAGGCTGGAATCGAGACGCGGCATTAAACTGAAACAAGAACTGAGCAAAAACAAAGCTCTAGACAATATCTCTAGTTAGGCTTACGGTTCGAGTGAGCACCGAACTTCAGTTCGGGCACTCTTTAAATACTCAGGTCGTGGTGCCTGAAACATGGTTGCCCATTAGTGAGAAGATCCTGAACCCTTAAAGGGGACGCACCAGCTATCCATATCCTGGAGAGTTAGAGCTTCTAAACGAGTGTCGCAACATACACATTCCACCTGAGAACATGGTGATCAGATCAATTTGACTGCTTCATTACTGCAAGAATGGCAGTAGAAGTTTTACAGTGAACCAGCAGCTCACAGCAGTAGGGAAGGTAAAGATCCACAACAGGTTCTCAGCATCACGGTCAGGAAAGTGCTCACTGGAGAAAACCAATATTGATTCTACATAAAATCTTATCCGAAAGACAGCAACCAAGACAATTCAACTCCCCCTCATTTCTGTATTTACAATTAGAAACATAGAACATTTAAAACCTACAGCACAATACAGGCCCTTCGGCTCACAAAACTGTGCCGAGCATGTTTTACCTTAGAAATTACCTAGAGTTACCCATAGCCCTCTGTTTTTCTAAGCTCCATGTACCATTTGAGATAAACTTCAAGTTGTTTGAAGTTTATCTCAAATTAAGAATTCCCAAATGAATCACAAAATGTTCTATTCAGTCTAAAACTGTTTAGATTTTAAGTAGGGTGAAATGTAATCAGTCAGCAGTTTTGAATAACACACAAAAGAGCTGGAGACTCAATAAGTCAGACAGCATCTACAGAGGGAAATGGACAGTCTGGAGGCTGGAAATTGAAGGATACCTGTTGATTTAACATGCTCACAATGTTTACAGAACAGAGCAAGCAACAATAACAACTACTTCAAAACTAGCCCCGTTCCTCCCGCCATGGACACACACACACAGTCAGAGGACGCTAGGACACCGGAATGCTTGGCAACACTTGCCGCAGCACATCCCTGTTGGTTGTTACTGCAAACGATGCATTTCACTGTATGCTTCCATGAAAATGGATCTGAGTATTTTGGAGTCCAGCTCCTTTGTGTGCTGCTCCATACTTCCAGCATCTGCAGTTGCTTGTGTCAACAATCTAGTACTGGAGCAACCACATGTTAGCTAGCAAACACAGTAAGCACCCAATATATCTTCAGTTCTTTATTACAATAGCAAAATTCATCCAATCTGTGGTGTATTTGTTAGTGTGATCATCCACTCGAAACCATCTTCAGCTAATCAAAATAAGCATCATCGAAGTCACCCAGAGATTTATAGGGTATTTCCTTGGTATAGTAAATGCAGTCGAGAGATTATTGAGTTGAGATATGAGTGCAATTTTTGTATGTGAATCAGCTTATAATATTTATATTATTCACTTAAAATGTTTAACATTATTTAATGCTTATCATCTTCTCTGACAAAACAGTAATTTATTTTATGGTTAGGGACACATTTTCTTTAATGCAATGGCTAAATTTTATCAATTGGAAAGTGCTGGTAGGTCATTTAAAAGTTGTCTTTCTTTTACACTTCAGGAGAGATCTCTTAACTTTCTCTTATATTTACCAGTTATTATTTTCTTACATGTTCCAGTTTCTATTATTTAATGCTTTTTGTCTTACAAAATTCCAAATTTAATTTGTTCGCAATATTACAAATTTTATGAATGCAAAATATTAAGTAAAAGTAATATATTTAATAAGCTATTTTACTACAAGGGATATATATTAACACAAACAATAAGTGTTTAATGTTTATTTTGAGCCCCAATCTTGAGGAGTTGTGAAACTGGATTTGTAGTTGAGGGAGAATTATCTAAAGGGAGACATAGGACAAAGGGAATGAAAGGATTACTCTAATCAAAGCCAGATTCATTATACCAAATAGCCTCTTTCTGTGCTCTAATAATTCTATGCTTCTGAAATTTGTTTCAGTCTGTGATGGTTCCAGCAATGTAGAACTATTGGCAGAATAATCCATATTCAAAGGTTACTTCATATTTCAATCTATAACTCAATCTAACCCACTTTTCAAAAGATGCTTGCGCTAGTACCATGATGAAGGAATGTTCATTTTTATTATCAGATATGGTTGACAACCATGACCTGAAATGTTATTTGTCTTCAAAAATGTTATATTTTACATTTTTTCTTTGCGACATAAATAATGATATGATTGAACAGTACAAAACTAGGATTTCTACCAACTGTTATATTCTTGCAATTTGTGTATTTCTGCGTGATGCAGCAAAACCTGGAAGACAAATGGGGGAGGGTGTTAATATTAAAAACATGGATGTGAATCACCTTTGCAAATGTTGCCAAGGATGCAATTAATGTTGTGTTTTATAGAAAACAAAGCCATCGGATTCAATAATCTATCTGGATAATTAGTCCTCCAGGGAAATACTTGTTCCCTTATTTGCAATTTCTTCGAACTGCTAATGTCTATTGGAACTGTGGAGTGTTCAACAGAGGATAAAGAACAGAGTTATAATCTCAGACCCTGGACTTGCCTTCTCTTCTATTCCCACTCAAGCAACAGTGACACCAGGCCTGACAGCACAGAAAATAATTAATGCTCTCAGTAACTTACTGATTATTTGATTGTTAGTAAGAAGAGTAGACCTGTATTTTCTGTCAAATTTTTTCAATTAATGTTTTCAATGCTCAGAAGTCTGCTGTTGTCAGCTAGTTTAAATCTATTCCCAAATGTTAAGGAACAAGATCATTTGCATTTATATAGCATACTTCATTGTATCAGAATGACCCAAATAATTTTGCAGCTAATGAAGTTCTGAAGTAATGTAGGAAAAGTGATAACCAATTTGCACCCAGACGGTCCTTGTAAAAAACCAAGGAGATGGATATTTGATAATCTGAGGAAAATTATTTCAAATTAAATCAAATTAAATCCTAAACCCTGGTACCACATTGATGCTGACGTAATGATTTTATTCTGTGCACCCTTCTGATTGGGAGAGATCCAGCTTTTGTCTTTGAGCAGATTAGACCCAATTTACAATTTAAAATGGCAGAATCTGCACATCAGTTAACAAGTTCCTAACAGAAGCAGAATTGTCAGACTTTTTATCATCTCAGTCTATTGCCATTCAAGAAACAGAACCATTGGCAGCTGTAGAACAGGAAGAAGCTTCTAGGGCTTTGTGCTTAGCATATAATATGTGGCTCTAAAAGTCAGCATCTTAGTCTATACAAAGTACAAAGCACGTGTATACTCAGTAACTACTTTATTGGGTAACCTGCTGGTTAATATAAATAACAATTCAGCCAATTATAAGGCAGAAGACAAAAAAGCATGCAGACATGGTCAAGAGGATTAGTTGTTGTTCGGACCAAATATCAGAATGGGGAAGAAATGTGATTTAAGTGACTTCGATCATGGAATTATTGGTGCCAGGCGGGGTGGTTTGAGTATCTCAAAAACGGCTGATCCTGAGATTTTTATGCGCAATGGTACCTAGAGTTTACAGAGAATAGTGAGATAAACAACAAAATCCATTTAGTGAGCAGCCGCTCTGTGAGTGAAAATGCCTTGTTAATGAGAAAGGTCAGAGGAGATACTACTCTGACATTCATTCTCTTGCAGGCATTCACAGTAGAATAAAGAAGTTCAGTGACGATGATATCTGGTTCTTCGCTTGCGAAGGTCAGGAGGGAAGAAGAGTTCTCCGGAGAGATGGCAAGATTGTTGGTGACTGTAGAGGCCAATTCTGGATTTTCAGACTCTACAGCAGAAGAGACACAAAAACAGTTAGGATGCAGGTGCTTGGGTAGTAGGATCCTTCCTGTCCCTCTTCTCTTCAGCAGTCGCTCTTCTGGATTCCTCAAAGTTCTTGGCTGCTCTGTGGATTAGCGTTCTCCCGTGGTCTCTGTCACAAGCCAGCTGCTGCCACTTGTTGACCTCGATATTTGCCTGAAAGAGCTGCTGCTTAAGTTGGTCTTTGTACCTCTTGTGCTGGGCACCACAATCCCTCTTGCCCTGGGACAGTTGCTTGTACAGTACTGGTTTTGGAAACCTGGAGTTGTCCATGCAAGACATCTGGCCTGATCAGTGGAGTTGCTTGAACTGCAAAATGGCTTCAATGCATGGAAATTGAGTTTTCTCGAGGACCTTGTTGTTGGAGACATATTCCTGCCAGTTGATACCCATGATGGAATAGAAGCAGCACTGATGGAGACACTCAAGTTACCAGATTTGCCCGTGGTACAAGTGCTAGGCTCTGGATCCATATAGCAGTGTTTTGATGATGGCAGCCCAGTACACCTGAATTTTTGTGGATAGATATAGCTGGTGGTTCTTTTGCACATGTTTCTGGAGGTTCCTGAAGGCATTGCTGGCTCTGGCAAGTCGATTGTCAACATCCCTTCCTACCATAGCATCGCTGGAGATGACGTTGCCCAGGTAGGTGAACTGTTCAACCATGGTGAGAGGGTGGTCGTCAATGGTGATCTGAGGTGGGTTGTAAGTGTCATGAGGGGGTTTCTGATGGAGGATCATTCAGACAGACCGTTAACCCAAAAGCCCTTGCAGCCTCGGTGAACCAAGTGATAGGAGCCTGCAGCACAACCTCTGTGTGCATGAGAAGAGCACAGTCGTCTGCATATAGTAGCTCGAGATTGGGCTTTTGGATGGTTTTTGTTCAGGCAAGAAGGCAACCGAGGTTGAAGATATCTTTGTCAGTGCAAAACCAAATGAAGATGCTCTCTGAGGTGGTCTCCTTCACTTCCTATAGCATCAAGCTGAAAAAGATATCAAAGAACGTTGATGCCAAAACACAGCCTTGTTTCACACCAGTACTGATGGAGAATGGGTCAGAAAGGTCACAGTTGAGTTTCACCTAACCATTTTGGCTTTTAGGGAGCTGCTGCAGGATGGTGAGGAATTTCGGGGGACAGCCGAACTTCAACAGAATCTTCAACAGACCATTGCAGCTGACTGTGTCAAAGGCCTTGGTCAGCGTCAATGAACGCCACATACAGTCCCATGTTTTGTTCATGACACTTCTCCTGAATCTTGCCCAGGACAAAGATCATGTTAGATATGCATCTGTTCAATCTGAAGATGCACTGACTATCTGTGAGGTTGCCTTCGGCAATGGTAGGGATGTTTCTGTCCAAGAGCATTCTGACGAGGATCTCCCTGGCCGTGGGCAGAAAAGTAATGCCTCTCCAGTTTGAGCAATCCAATTTCTCCCCTTTGTTCTTGTACAGGGAGACAATTACAGTATTGCGTAAGTCATTTGGGACTGAAGCTTTTTCCTAACAGAATGTGAACAGGTTTGTGAGTATGCCCAGGAGAATGTCTCTGCCCATATTGTATGCTTCCACTGGGATCCCATCAATGCCTGGGGCTTTCTGGCATTTCAGCTTAGAAATAGCAGCTTGAACCTCATCCAGAGTTGGCAGGCAATCAAGCTTAAACCTGACTTCATGCTGGGGGATCATTTCAATGGATACTTCTTGTACTTGACAATTATCCCCAAAAAAGCTCTCATCGGGCTCTGTCCATCACCTCATGATGGCCTCCTTGTCTGACAGCAGTCTGGATCCGTTGGATGAGCAGAGAGCTGCTTGAATCTGATGAGATGGACCATACATTATGCGCAGCTATTTGTAGAAAGCTTAAATGTTGCCGGAGAATTCACTCTGCTGCATTTCCTCTGCTAGGGTTGGCTACCAATGGTTTTGCATCTGTCTCAGTTTGGCTTGAAGGGTGCTACATGCAGCTCTGTATTTTGCCTTGGCCACTTGGTCGTCAGATCAGATTAATTGTCAGATTAATGGGAGAAGTGTTTCTTCTGGAGCAGGTTCCGGAGATCAATGTTGTTTTCATCGAACCAGTCCTTGTTTCTTCCAAAGGAGTAACCAACTCCCTCTACAGCTGCATTCTGGATGACAGTCTTCAAGTGTTTCCATTTCTTTCCTGTGTTAAGCTATTTCAGCAAAATAGTTCTTTCAGCAAAAAAAATCCTGATTCTTAACATACTTCTGCATCTCATCACTGGCAGTTTTCATAAACAAAATCTTTCACCAGCTTTTCTTCATTTCAAGGTATGGACACACTATTCTGGTAGGATACAACAATCTATTCTCGCTGTCTGGAAGTTCTACAGCAACTGAGATGAGTGCAATGTAGCACCAATTAAGTATTAATAATTTGGAAACTTGAAGACAATGCCAGTATGTGTTTTTTTTGTTGCTGCATTACAAATTCTTCATGATGAGATAAGAATGACTAATGGAGAAGGCAGACAGAGATGACTGAGTACTCATTAGGTACAAACTCATTAACAGTTTCTCTCAAGAGAAATGGGAATGAATCTTGCACTTCAGAACAATGCACTTTAGTGATGATTTCAGTGATCCAGGAACAGCAAACAAGTTCAAACAAGTCCTTTTCTTGTCCAGTTTGGAACTATTATTCTTCTTACCTATCAGTAAATGGAATGACATCTTTTCTTTTACTGGCACTGTGACATTTTAAATCATTTAGAGTCTCATGATGCTACTTACCAACGGTCTGTATCACTTGTTACATGGGAGGTGCCCTGTATATTGTTCACTCATTGATTCCAGGGAAATAAGGGAATAAGAACATATGGGTATCAAGAGGGAGTCTTTACTCACCCTAAATCTGAACTGCTTCCATAATCTACATTCTCACTTACAAGGACTCTAGAACTCATGTTCTCAGTATCTATTAACACAGTTTGTCTTCTTTTCCACATTATACGTACAACATGTCAGTCTTCGTTTATGTGTAGTTTTTCATAAATTCCAACATACTTCCTTATTTCCCTGTAAATGCCTGCAAAAAACTGAATCTCAAGTTAGTATATGGTGACATACATACTTTGATTATAAGTTTACTATGCAAACCACATGATTGCAAAATCTTTGAAAGACAGATTCATTCGGCATTCTAAAATTAAATGAGATAACTGTTTTATGAGGTGTGGAACATTGAGCTGCACTGAGGTTAAGGGGTGCAGAGCAAACATTTCTTCATTTCAGTCTGCAAGGAGAACTTCAATATTTACTGTGAATTAGTCCTCTACTGACCATAAACACCGAGGCTCTCCCTGCATGGACAGACACTAATTCCTTCCTCATTTTCTGCTGTCATGGTAACGGACATTGTGTTGGGATGCTGGATTCTGAGGATGAAGTAGGAGAGACAGATATAAGAATGTGATTGAGAGAAGGATTTCAGCAAGCATGAAGAAGGATACATTTCTTTACTGGACATGACAAAGCAAATGATAGACAGGAAATACAAGAATACCTGGAGCTAAGCACCAATGTTATTTGCTTCCAGTATGTTAGAGTCATGGATTGCCTGCTTCCTAACTCTCTGAATACTGTTCTAGGTAACTTCAGCTTTGCAGAGATTGTAGGAAGGATGTGGTTCCAGTTAGCCATGCAAATATACTAAGAGAATGAAATTTGGTGAGAATCTGTAAAGTGACCCAGAGAGGTTGTAGGGAGGGCTGTTCCAAACATAGAACTATATCTGATATTTTATCTCATAACACATTATGAATCGGTGAGAGACCATTCAGCCCATCAAGTCTGTGCTATTAGTTCTATTTCCCTTTAATCTAATTTTCCGATATTCCCTGTCAGGCCTGCACATGCAGGTTCCTTCCAGTCTCCATCCAGCTAATAGGAGTCGTCTGACACTCATTTCTAACTCATAATTCTAGCCCATTTAAACCCAGCTCTCATCCACAGTCCTTATTCACACGTCGAACCAGCCAGTCTCAACCAGTTGTTACTTCCTGTTAGTTACTTTGTTGCCTTGTGTTACATATCTGTTCCCTCTTGTTTTATGACCTCTCATGGCTTGTTATTTTGCAGTTTATTATTAAAGTTATTGCTCACCGCTTAATCATCACCACTGCTCTGCATTTGTGTCAAGCCTCCCTTACATTTCTGACAGTCCCTTATTTCTCCTGCCACCACCAAAACTAGGGGTGACTTACACTAACCATTAACTTATCAAGTAGTAGATTCTTGAAATATAAGACCTATATGATCATAGGCGGAACTTATAAGCTCTACACGGACAGCACCAAAAGTCAGAATCCAAAAATGATGGGGGAGAAAAGATATTTGAAGACCATTGGCTGAAATGCAGGATTTGGAATACCTTGCTTAAGGTGGCTGTCTAGAGTCTATAGTTTGTGGTAACATCAAGCGACTTTCATTCAACAGTGTTGGCATCAAGGAAGAGTCTCACCCACTGAAGGTGTACATCTTATAAGATTTCTTCAGGAGATCACATGACCTTCAGAAGGCAGAGACACAGATCTACATAGCAATGCTTGAGGAATTTTCATTTGGGTTAAACAAACATGTATTTTATTTTCTTTCAATTAACATTAAATTGCATTGGAATTTGTAACGTACCCCCTCTCAATTTCTAGCGGAACTGCATATATAAGCTATTCCAAGTAAAACCACGTTAATACTCCAAATCAATAAGTGGTGCTTTCTCCACAATTGTGTCTGAATATAACCTTAAAAAGCTGCACCTGGATATATCAGCAGAGTATGAAAATGGGAATCAATGCTTCATATTGACTGGGTTGTCTCCTAATTGGGCACCAATGAAAGATTTATCCTGAAGGAGCAGTTACACTTCTTGAGGAACTATTCACTTACACAGCACTTGAGAGGGACAATGAATAATTAGGCGATACACACTTTTGTTCTTACATAGAAAATTAGGACAGTAGCTGTGATCAGAGGCAAGGACTAATGGTTCAATGACATGGGTTCATATGCAATGAAATAATTAAACACTGAAATCATGACTTCAAAGCATGTCCATTCTTATAAAGTGCACCTGTTTAGCTAATCCTATTTAGAGAATGAAATCTGCCATTCTTACCCGAACTAGCATAAAGCAGGTAGATACTTAACCTCTTAGGATGGTCAGCAATATTAGACTTCTTGAAATGAGGGAAAGAAAATTCATGTTGCAATTTTAGTAAATAGATTCAATCACATCTTTTAGTTTTCTTTTTTTATTCTCCGAGTTTAGTCAATAAAACACATTTCATGTTGTGAGTTATTTCATATCCCTGCAAGAATTTAATTATTCAATCAACCATCTCGCATCTTAACACCTTAACATCTGCTAACATTAAACTGTACTGAGATGGAAATGCATTTCCAAGAATGACTATTTCCTGGAAAAAGTGCGCAGAAATTGAACGCAGAACCCCAATAGCTTAATTAAATTTGTATAGGTGGACAGATCCAATTTTAATCCTCTTCCAGATAACTGAATCTTATGGCAATTATATGTGTAACTATGCTGAAACAAAATCTTTGTGCATTAATTCTTATTTCAGTCTAACTTGAGCCCTCTCTGTCATCTCTTTTTCAGGTACATTGATTATTTTCATTTAGAACTCAAAGCTTCATCACCATTTTCTGCCAACACAAATTCGCTTCCCTCTTTCATATGATGCAGTTGTGAATTTTCCTTTCTGCTTTACAGTTTTTCTTGTTCTTTTTCAGGCGATATATTGGAGACCAATGATTCATTTCAAGCTTACTGGCTAACAAATCTAACTTGATCCTCTTTCTCCCTGTTTGCCTTGATAGGATTATTTCAGTCTCCTTGTTTCTATAGCTCCAGAAAATAGAACGTTACAGTCCAGGAAGAGGCCCTGTGGCCCGCTATTTTGTGCTGAACCAATTATAATGGTAAAACAAACACCCAGCTAAATTAATCTCTTCTGCCTTCATAATATCCATATCCTTCTATTTCCTACACATTCATGTGCCAATCTGAGAGCTTCTTGAACATTTTCAAATAAGCACCAACCACTCTTTCTGTGAAAAACTTGTCCTGTATATCTCATTTGAATTTATCCTCTCTCAACTTAAATGTATGACCTCTTGTGTTAGACATTTCAACCCTGGGATAAAAATACTAGCTATCTATTTGTACCTATCATAATTTTATAAACGTCAATCAGCTCCCTCAACCTCAGCCTCCAGCACTTAAGAGTTTGTCCAACCTCTCCATATAGAATATCCAGGCAGTGGCCTGGAGAAACCTTTTAAGTATACATTCTGTTCTGTTGTATTATATAACAGGAACGCCCTCCTGTACGCCCAGAATGTCTCCACACCCCTCTGACCACGGTAGGACTGCAGTGAGGAGGAGTCAGTGACCCACCTCTTTGCACACTGTGGATTCGCGGAGAAGGTGTGGAGGAGGATGGAAGGGACAGTGTCGAGGTTCATCCCCAGCAGCTGCATAATAGAGGACTCTCTAATCTATGGGCTGTTCCTGGGGACGCACACCAAGACCAACATCCGGTGCTGCTGGCAGATCATCAACTCGGTCAAAGACGCTCTTTGGTCGGCTCGAAACTTGATGGCCTACCAGCACACGGAGATGTCCGTGGGGGAATGCTGCCGACTGGCACATTCTCGGCTGCAGGAGTACGTGCTGAGGGACGCACTGAAACTTGGTGCAGCCACCGCAAGGGCCCGGTGGGGAAGGACCACAGTCTAGAGTTCTTCTCCCGTGGGAGTTGAGGGGTAGGGGGGTTGGGGGTATACCCCACTGAATGTAATTATGAAAGAACAGAGTGCCACATGGGTGGCAAAATTTTGAATTTTGAAAATGTTAAAACAGTAATGGTAATAACTGTAAAGGCTAAAAGTCATTGAATGGTTGTTGTATATAATTTTATTTTTGAATAAACTATATTTTGTTTAATAAAAAAATATACGTTCTAAAAATGACAACATCATGCCTTTTACTGAGATTTTGTCCTCTTCACCACAGCCAAAAGACCCTCAACTGTGCCTGATCCATTTCTAACATTTCTCATCCCTTGCCCCCTCCTCCAGCAAGAACAAAGAAAGGATGCCCCTTTCTCTCATCTTCTTCCTTAAAAGCCTCCATATACAATGCCATGGTAATTGTCACTGTAGGTTTTCCCAAATAAAACAAAATGAGGCATTTTATGTTTAAGAAAAACCGTAGCATGTTTTATTGAACTCCAAAACCCAAACACAAACTGCCTTATTTAATTTCACTGGTAACCCCAACGTGATTACATCATCATGTCAGATCAGCCTCTTAAAGTGAAACCCCACCTCATTGTTGGTGGTCGTGAAATATGTACATTTCTACTAAATACAATACCCTATATTGCTATCTTCAACAAGATCTCACTTCCATTACCATCCAGTTTCAACACTCCAAAATGATAGCTACCTCTGCTGCTCCCTTGTTTAGTCTTCCATCTCTACCTTCTTGCTGTCAATAACAGACAGCACTAAGTATACCCTTTCACCTCTTTCTTTTCATCTAAAGACTCCTTCCAAATGAATCAATGACTCACTTGTACTTTTTCCAATTTAATATCATTCACTCGGTATTCATAATGGAAAATCAAAACCAAAGTGGGTAAGCTGCTTTGCAGAACACTTTTATGCAGTCCAGTCCCACTCAGTTTTTCTGTTAGTTCCCTCAATTCTGGAGTTATTGTTGGAAATTTTTTTTTTTGCACCTCCATTTGTAATGTGGTAATTGGGGCAGTGCAGAGTTCTGAAACAGGTACTCTTGTAAATAGTTCCTCCATACAGTATGTACACATAGAAGAGCAACTTGAAGAGACATAGAACAGTAATGGAACATGGGTTTGGATGGGTAGCTCACATCCATCCAATTGAAACAATTGACCTCAAATGACCAATCTACTATGTCAAAATCTGCTCTAATAGTTCAGTTGCACAAACTATTTTTCCAAGTAATCAAAATCTCAAACATACAAGAAATGAGTATAAAAATATAACACCAAAGATCTTAACTCTCCTAAAATGCCTTCCTATACCTGTTTGCCAGAAAGCCCCTTTTCTTATCAAGAGCTTTGACTCTGATTTTAATTTAGATTGCACCAACAAACTATATTCTAAAAAACATCACGCTCTTCAGTCAACTGCCATGATGGAATATTTTCATTAGTTCCAGTAATGCCTGCATATTCTTTCTCAAAATTATTTGATGAAAATCTATATATCAATATGTCTGGAACATATTAATTTAAAGTTACAACTGGAAAGTGAACAGCATTATGAAATTTAATCCTAAAGCAAAAGGAAAAATAAAAGTGAATGGAACATAAACACAGAAAAATAGAAACTGGGTAAGGCAATTTAGACCAGGCCATTTTTCCATTCAATACAATCATACCTTAACAAATATTCCTGCTCTTTTGGTGCCTTTGTGTCTAGAAATCAACTTATAGTTCATGATGGAATTGTAAATTGTACTTAAGACCATAAGATGATAAGATGTAGAAGCAGAATTAACTCATTCAGTCCATTGTGTCTGCTCCACCATTCCATTATGGCTGATTTATTATCCCTCTGAAACCCATTCTCCTGCCCCTTTCCCTTAACTTTTGAACCTACCAACTTCCACCTCAACTATAACCGAAGACCTGGCCTGCACAGCCATTTATGGCAATAAATTCCAGAGATTTTCCATCCTCTAGCAAGAGAAATTTTTCTGTTCTAAATAGATGACCCTCTATTCTGAGGCTGTACCCTCTGGACCTAGATTCCTCCACCGCAGAAAAAACCTCTCCACGTCCACTCTATCTAGGTTTTTAAATATTCAATAAGTTTCAATGAGATCCCCCTTCGTTCTTCTAAAATCTGGTGAGTGCAGGCCCAGGGACATCAAACACTCCACATAGAGTATATAAACCCTTGCATTCTTGGGATTACTCATGTGCACGTTCTCTTGACCCTCTCCATTACCAGCACATTTTTTCTTAGGTAACGTGTCCAAAACTGATCACAATACTCCAAGTGCAGACTGACAATTGCCTTATAATGGCTCAGCATTAAATCCTTGCTTTAATTCCTTGGCCTCATAAAATGAATAATAACTTTCCATTTGTCTTCCTTACCATCGACTCAACCTACAAGTTAACCTTTGGGAATCCTGATGAGGACTCCCAAGTCTCTTTGCACTTCAGATTTTTGAATTTTATCCCTATTTAGAAAATAATTTACACCAAAGTGCACTTCTTTACACTATATTCCATCTGCCACGTCTTTACCCATTCTCCAATCTGACAAAGTCCTTCTGCAGACACCTTTCTTCCTCAACACCACCTGCCCCTCCACCTATCTTCGTATCATCCTTAAACTTGGCTACAAAGTCATCAATTCTTACTGCAGTGATTGTTAAGTTGATGGAGAAGATTCTGAGAGGCAGGACTTATAAACATTTTGAGAGGCATAATACAATTATGAATAGTCAGCATGGGTTTGTCAAAGGCAGGTCATGCCTTAAGAGCCTGTAGAATTTTTTTGAGGATGTGACTAAACACCTTGATAAAAGAGGAGCAGTAGATGTATTGTATATGGATTTCAGCATGGCATTTGAAAAAGTACCCCATGCAAGGTTTATTGAGAAAGTAAGGACGAATGGGACCTCAAGGGATCTTGCGTTGTGGTCCAGAAATGGTTTGCCCACATAAGGCAAAGAGTAGTTGTAGACAGGTCATATTATGCATGGAGGTCGGTGACCGGTGGTCTGCCTCAGGGATCTGTTCTGGGACCCCTTCTCTTCGTGATTTTTATAAATGACCTGGATGAGGAAGTGGAGGGATGGGTTAGTAAAATTAGCTGATGACACAAAGTTTGGGAGTGTTGTGGATAGTGCGGAGGGCTGTCAGAGTTACAGTGGGGTCGATAGGATGCAAAAATGGGCTGAGAAGTGGCAGATGGTGTTCAACCCAGGTAACTGTGAGGTGGTTCATTTTTGTAGGTCAAATATAATAGCAGAATATAGAAATAATAGTAGGACTCTTGGCAGTGAGGCAGACCATAGGGATCTTGGGGTCCATAAGATACTCAAAGCTGCTGCTCATGTTGACTCTGTGGTTAAGAAGGCATACAATGCATTGGCCTTCATCAACTGTGGGACTGAGTTCAAGAGCTGAGAGGTAAAGTTACAGCTACTCAGGACCCTGGTCAGACCCCACTTGGAGTTCTGTGCTCCGTTCTGGTCACCTCACTACAGGAAGGATGTACAAACCATAGAAAGGGTGCAGAGGAGATTTACAAGGATGTTGCCTGGATTAGAGAGTATAACTTATGAAAATAATTTGAGCGAACCTTTCTCTTTGGAACAATGGAAGATGAGAGGTGACCTAATAGAGGTGTATAAGATGATGAGAGGCATTGATTGTATAGATAGTCAGAGGCTTTTTCCCAGGGCTGAACTCGCTAACACAAGTGGGCACAGTTTTAAGGTGCTTGGCAGTAGGTACTGAGGAGATGGCAGGGGTAACTTTTTTACGCAGAGAGTGATGAGTGCGTGGAATGGGCTGCCGGTGACAGTGTTGGAGACGGATTCAATAGGGTCTTTTAAGAGACTCTTGGATAGGTACATGGAACTCAGAAAAATAGAGGACTATGGGTAACCCTAGATAATTTCTAAAGTAAGTGCTTGTTCAGCACAGCATTGTGGGCTGAAGGGCCTGTATTGTGCTATAGGTTTTCTATGTTTATGCTTCCATGTCTAAGTCTAATTCCTGCATTCAAAACATTAACATATAACATGAAAAGAAGCAGTCCCAACACTAGTCCCTGTGACACACTACTAGTCACCAGAAAAGCCTCCCTTTATTCCCACTCAGTCAGCCAGTCTTCTAGTCGTGCTATTATCTTTCCTGTAATACCATGGACTTGTATTTTGTTAAGCAGCCTCATGTGTGGCACCTTGTCAAATGTCTTCTGAAAATTCAAATAAGCAATATCCAGTTATTTTCCTTTGTCTATCCTGCTTGTTATTTCCTCAAAGAATTCTGACAGATTTGTGAGGTAAGATTTCCCTTTAAGGAAACCATGCTGAATTTGGTTGACTTTGTCATGTGTCTCCAAGTTGCCCAAAGATAATCACTAATGCCTCCACAACCTCCTTCAGAACTCTGGGGTGTAGTCCATCTGGTCCAGGAGACTTATCTACCTTCAGACTTTTCAGCTTCCCGAACACCTTCTCCTTAATAGTAGAAATGACACTTACTCCTGTCTCCTGACACTCTTGTGTTTCTAGCATTCTGTTATTGACTCTCACCGTATTTTTTTAAGTTTATCCATTATTTATAACACAATATTTATTAAGTTTATCCATTATTTCTTCCCCCCATAACGACCTCATTTTCCAGTGATCCAATATCCACTCACCTCTCTTTTACTCACTTTCTATCTGAAAAAGCTATTCATATCCTCTTTTATGTTATTCACTAGCTTACCTTCATATTTCATATTTCATCTTTTCCATTTTTATGTTTTTAGTCACCTTCTGTTGGTTTTTAAAAGCTATCCAATCCTCTACCTAATTTTTGCTGTATTAAATGTTTTGATTTTATGTATTGTAGTTTCTTGCCTAATGATAAGAAGTCAGAGAGGATGCTGGATGGATGGGTGGGATCCTTAGTATCACTAAGGACCCTGCATACCCAGTGCTCCTGACAAATGTCCCTGATGGATGGTAGGGAGACCCCTATGATCCTCTCAGCTGTTCTCACAGTCACTTGTAGGGGCTTCTGGCCCGATGTTCAACTGCTCCATACCCGATGCAGATGCAACTTGTCAGGACACTGCCAACGGTGCTCCTGTAAAATGCAGTTAAGCTTGGGGTGGGGAGGGGAGCCTTGCTTGCTTCATTCTTCTTAGGAAGTGGAGGATTCTTGTTCAGGGAGGTGATATCAAGGGACCAATTGAGGGCCTCTGTGATGTGAACTCCCAGGAACTTGGTGCATTTAACTCTTTCTACAGAAGTGCCATGTATTTGCAGAGCTGTATGGTTTTTCTGCACCTTCCTGAAGTCCGCAATAATTTACTTTGTCTTCTCCACATTCAGGCTTATGTTGTTCTTCTGACAACAATCCACCGGCTGCTCCACTTCCTCTCTGTACTTAGTCTTGTCATCGTCCTTGATGAGGCCAAACATTGTCATCTGCAAACTCGATAACACAGTTTGAGCTGGAACATGCAACACAGTCATGCTCAGCAGTATGAACAGCAGTGGTCTGAATCAAATCTGTGTCACTACATAACACCCAATTCAGAATTGCCTTTCCCATAGTGGGTCAATCGCAAGCTGCTTTAAGAACACATCTTATAGGCATTTTACAAGCTCCCTTTCTTAGGGTCCAGCAGAAATGACAAATGATTATTGTTCCTGGTTCGGTGCATTTCAGCTCCATTTACTACAGCATTTCACATCAGTGAAAAGGGTATAGAAATACAGAGGTTGGGAGGGGCATGGCAGTAGTTCTTTGAAACTTCACCCATGGGCTGGTTTTGAATGGCACTGTAGATCCGCAGAATAGGAGATCTGCTGCAGTGAGAGGGATCTGCACCTACCCACCTAAGTATTTTAATGCTTGCTCAGTTGTGTTCTAATAATTGATGCTTTGTACTTCAAAGTAATTAATTGGAATTTGTGTCCATCCGTGCCGAATCCGAGAATCTTTCGGTGTAACATTACATCCTTCCTGTGCAATAGTTGGCCTTAATGTCTAACGTCTTAAGAATGTGCTGATCAATCCAAATCTGAATAGGCTTTACAGATTTCTGTTGCACAGTGTGATTGCTCTCTTAACATATAAGAACTGTTTGGTTGCTACGTTTGTACATATTCTGTTGAATGATTAGGTTGTTTCTAGAATGTGGATGAAAATGTTCAGTGTATCATTTCTAATGGGTTTTTTTTTATGCATGCTTAAAGTGTCCAGAGAAATGTGAATTCACTGGAATTGCTATCTTCTACCCAAAGCCAATGTATTTCATTCAAATATTATTGAAAGGCCTAGAGAGAGTGGACATGGAGAAGATGTTTCTTATAGCGGAGGAGTCTAGGACCAGAGGGCACAGATTCATGCAGGCAGATGATAGATGAAACCAGGTGAAGGGGAAAGAGGGAATCCTTTAGCTTTCAATAATTTCTACTCCCTGCACCCCCCATACTTACATCTTTTTTCCATTTGCTACTCTGGCTCCTTCTTTATCCCTTCTCTTCTTATCATCTGCCCATCACCTCCCTCCAGTGTCCCTCCTCCTTCCATTTCTCCCATAATCCACTGTCATTACCATTAGATTCCTTCTTCTTCAACCATAAGACCATAAGATATAGGATTAGAATTATGCCATTTGGCACATCATGGCTGATCCATTTCCCTCTCACTCCCAATCTCATGCCTTCTCCTTATAACCTCTCATGACCTGACTAATCAAGAATCTATTGCCTCTACTTTAAATATACCAATCACTTGGCTTCCACAGCTGCCTGTAGCAATGAGTTCCACAGATTCACCACTCTCTGGCTAAAGAAATTCCTGCTCAACTCTACCCTAAATGGATGTTCCTTTATTCTGAGGATGTGTCTACTGGTCCAAGGCTTCCCCACTATAGGAAACAAACTCTCCGTATCCACTCTATCAAGGCTTTCAATATTCAATAGGGTTCAATGAGATCCCACCCCCTCATTCTGCTGAATTCCTGTGAGTCTCGCCCCAGAATCTCCTCATATGATGTCTTTCTATCCCAGAATCATTTTTGTGAAATATCTTTGAACCCTCTCCAATGTCAGCACATCTTTTCTTAGTTAAGAGCCCCAAAACTGCTCCCAATACTTCAAGTGAGGCCACACCAGTGCCTTGTAAAGTTTCAACATTAAATCCTTGCTTTTACATACTTGTCTTCTCAAGATGAATGCTAACATTGCATTTGCCTTCCCCAGCACTGACTTAATCTGTGAATTAACTTTTATGGACTCCTGCACAAGGACTCTCAAGTCCCTTTACACCTCCGATTTTTGAATTTTCTCCTCAATTAGAAAAGAGTCTACACTTTTAATTCTTCTACCAAAGTGCATGACCATATACTTCCTGACAGTGTATTACATCTGCCACTTCTTTGCCCATTCTTGCAACCTTTCCAAGTCCTTCTGCTGCCTCTCTGCTTCCTCAACATTACCTGCCCCTCCACCTATTTTCATATTATCTGCAAACTTGGCCATACAACCATATAACAATTTACAGCACGGAAACAGGCCATCTCGGCCCTTCGTGTCCATGCTGATCACTTACTCTCACCTAGTCCTACCGACCTGCACTCAGCCCATAACCCTCCATTCCTTTCCTGTCCATATACCTATCCAATTTTACTTTAAATGACAATATCGAACCTGCCTCTACCACTTCTACTGGAAGTTCATTCCACACAGCTACCACTCTCTGAGTAAAGAAATTCCCCATCGTGTTACCCCTAAACTTTTGCCCCATAAGTCTCAACTCATGTCCCCTTGTTTGAATCTCCCCTACTCTCAATGGAAAAAGCCTATCAACATTAAATCTATATTATCCCCCTCATAATTTTAAATCCCTCTATCAAGTCCCCCCTCAACCTCCTAAGCTCCAAAGAATAAAGACCTGAAGTGTTCAAACTTTCTCTGTAACTTAGGTGCTGAAACCCAGGTAACACTCTAGTAAATCTCCTCTGTACTCTCTCTATTTTGTTGACATCTTTCCTATAATTCAGTGACCAGAACTGTACACAATACTCCAAATTTGGCCTCATCAATGCCTTGTACAATTTTAACATTACATCACAACTCCTATACTCAATGCTCTGATTTATAGAGGCCAGCATACCAAAAGCTTTCTTCACCATCCTATCCACATGAGATTCCACCTTCAGGGAACTATGCACCATTATTCCTAGATCACTCTGTTCTACTGCATTCTTCAATGCCTTACCATTTACCATGTATGCCTTATATGGATTATTTCTACCAAAATGTAGCACCTCACACTTATCAGCATTAAACTCCATCTGCCATCTTTCAGCCCACTCTTCTAACTGGCCTAAATCTCTCTGCAAGCTTTGAAAACCTACTTCATTATCCACAATGCCACCTATCTTAGTATCTTCTGCATACTTACTAATCCAATTTACCACCCCATCATCCAGATCATTAATGTATAACAACATTGGATCCAGTACAGAGCCCTGAGGCACACCACTAGTCACCAGCCTCCAACCTGGACAAACAGTTATCCACCACTACTCTCTGGCATCTCCCATCCAGCCACTGTTGAATCCATTTTACTACTTCAATATTAATACCTAATGATTGAACCTTCCTAACTAACCTTCCATGTGGAACTTTGTCAAAGGCCTTACTGAAGTACATATGGACAACATCCACCTCTTTACTTTCATCAACCTTCCTAGAAACCTCTTCAAAAAAATTCAATAAGATTTGTCAAACATGACCCCCCCCCATGCACAAATCCATGTTTTCTGTTCCTAATCAGACCCTGTCTATCCAGATAATTATATATACCATCTCTAAGAATACTTTCCATTAATTTACCCACCACTGATGTCAAACTTACAGGCTGATAATTGCTAGGTTTACTCTTAGAACCCTTTTTAAACAATGGAACAACATGAGCAATACACCAATCCTCTGGCACCATTCCCATTTCTAATCACTTTTGAAATATTTCTGTCAGAGCCCCTGCTACTTCTACACTAACTTCCCTCAAGGTCCTAGGGAATATCCTGTCAGGACTCGGAGAGTTATCCACTTTTATATTCCTTAAAAGCACCAGCCCTTCCTCTTCTTTAATCGTCATACTTTCCATAACTTCCCTACTTGTTTCCCTTACCTTACACAATTCAATAACCTTTTCCTTAGTGAATATCGAAGAAAAGAAATTGTTCAAAATCTCCCCCATCTCTCTTGTCTCCACATATAGCTGTCCACTCTGATGCTCTAAGGGACCAATTTTATCCCTCACTATCCTTTTGCTATTAATATAACTGTAGAAACCCTTTGGATTTATTTTCACCTTTCTTGCCAAAGCAACCTTGTATCTTCTTTTAGCTTTTCTAATTTCTTTCTTAAGGTTATTTTCACATTCTTTATATTCCTCAAGCACCTCATTTACTCCATGCTGCCTATATTTATTGTAGATCTCTCTCTCTTTCCAAACCAAGTTTCTAATATCCCTTGAAGACCATGACTCTCTCAAACTTTTAACCTTTCCTTTCAACCCAACAGGAGCATAAAGATTCTGTACCCTCCAAACTTCACCTTTAAATAACCTCCATTTCTCTATTACATCCTTCCCATAAAACAAATAGTCCCAATCCATTCCTTCTAAATCCTTTCGCATCTCCTCAAATTTGGCCTTTCTCCAACCAAAAATCTCAACACTACGTCCAGTCCTATCCTTCTCCATAATTATATTGAAACTAATGGCATTGTGATCACTGGACCTGAAATGCTCCCCAACACATACCTCTGTCACCTGACCTATCTCATTCCCTAACAGGAGATCCAACACTGCACCTTCTCTAGTTGGTAACTCTATGTATTGCTGCAAAAAACTAGCCTGCACACATTTTACAAACTCCAAACCATCCAGCCCTTTTACAGTATGGGCTTCCCAGTCTATGTGTGGAAAATTAAAACCTCCCACAATCACAACCCTGTGCTTACTACAAATACTTGCTATCTTCTTACAAATTTGCTCCTCCAATTCTTGCTCCACTTTAGGTGGTCTATAATACCCCCTATAAGTGTTACTACACCTTTCCCATTCCTCAATTCCACCCAAATAGTCTCCCTAGATGAGTCCTCTAATCTATCCTTCCAGAGCACCACTGTAATATTTTCTCTGACAAGTATTGCAACACCTCTCCCTCTTGTCCCTCTGATTCTATCACACCTGAAGCAACAAAATCCAGGAATGTTTAGTTGCCAATCACACCCCTCCTGCAACCATATTTCACTAATAGCTACAACATCATATTTCCAGGTATCAATCCATGCTCTAAGCACATCCACCTTTCTTAATATGCCCCTAGCATTAAAATAATTGCATTTAAGAAATTCTCTACCTCTTCCTCTCTGTTTATCTCTAACGGTGCAAACAACTTTACCATCTTCTTTTCCTTCCTTCTCCCATACACCTGTTTCTACATTCTGGTTCCCCTCCCCCCCTTGTACCTAGTTTAAATCCACTGGAGCCTCTCTAGCAAACCTACCTGCAAGAATATTTGTCCCCCTCCAGTTCAGATGTAAACTGCCCCACCAGAACAGATCCCACCTTCCCTGGAAAACTGCCGAATTATCTATAAATCTGAAGCCCTCCCTCCTGCACTATGTCTTCAGCCACATGTTCATCTGCGCTATCTTACTATTTCTAAACCCCCCTGCACGTGGCACTGGTAGCAATCCTGAGACTGCTATCCTGGAGGTCCTGTCCTTTAACATGACACCTAACTCCCTAAACTCACCTTTCAGGATGTCCTCACTCTGGCCATGAAGACATCAATCCTATCATCCAAATCAATGACGCATAATATAAAAAGAAGCAGTTTCAACGCATACCCCTGTGGAACCAGAAAATTCTCCCTTTATTCCCACTCTTTACCTCCTGCCAATCAGCCAGTTCTCTATCCATGCTAGTATATTTCCTGTAATACCATGGGTTCTTAACTTGTTAAGCAGCCTGATGTGTGGGACCTTGTCAAAGGCCTTCTGAAAATCCAAATATACAACATCCTCCAATTCTACTTTGTCAATTCTGCTTCCTGTTTCTTCAAAGTATTCCAACAGATTTCTCAGGAAAGATTTCCCCTTAAGGAAACCTTGCTGACTACAGCCTATTTTGTCATGTGCCTCTAAATACTCTGAAACTATATCCTTAACAATCAACTCCAACATCTTCCCAATCACTGAATCCGACTAAATGCCCTATAATTTCCTTTCTTCTATCTGTTGCCCTTCCTGAAGAGTGGAGCGACATTTATAAATTTCCAGTCCTCTGGAACCATACCAGAATCTACTGATTCATGAAAGATAATTACTCCACAGTCTGTTCAGCCACTTCTCTCAGAACTCTGGGGTGTAGAGCATTTGGTCCACGTGATTGATCTACCTTCAGACCTTTCAGTTTCCCAAGCACCTTTTCCCTAGTAATAGCAACTTCACTCACTTCTGCCACTAACTATCACAAACTCCTGGGATACTGCTAGTGCCCTCCAGATTGAAGACTGATGCAAAGTACTTATTAAGTTTATCCACCATTTCCTTGCCCCCATCACTACCTCTCCTGCATCATGTTCTAGCAGTACAATTCTAGCAGTACTACTCTTGCCTTGCTTTTGCTTTTTATATATCCTAAGAAACTCTAGATAACCTCTTTAATATTATTGACGAGCTTATCCTTGTATTCCATCGTTTCCCTCTTTATGACATTCTTAATTGCTTCCTGTCGGTTTTTAAGTCCTCTAAATTACTGCTAATTTCCTCCAATTCTCTGCTAATCTTTGCTCTATTATATGCCCTCTCTTTGACTTATATGTTGGCTTTGACTCCCTTGTCAGCTAAAGTTGTATCATCCAACGCTTAGAATAATTTTACTTCTTTGGGATGTATCTATCCTGTGCCTTCCACGTTGCTCCCTGAATAGTCCGGCCATTGGTGCTCTGTCATCATCTCTGTTAGTGTACCCTTCCAATAATCCTTGGCCAGTTTTCCTCTCATGCCTCTATAGTTCCCTTAACTCTACTGTAATACTGGTACATCTGACATTAGCTCCTCTATCTCAAATTGCAGGGTGAATTCTATCATAATATAATCACTCACCCCTATGCTTTCCTTTACCTTAAACTCTCTAATTGATTCCATTTCACTGCACAACACTCAATCCAGAATAGCTGATCCCCTAATGAACTCAACTATGAGCTGCTCAAAAAACCCATCTCGTAGGCATTCTACAAATTTCTTTTCCTGGGATCCAGCACCAACCTGACTTTTCCAACCTACATGCATATTGAAATCGCCCTTGACTGTTGTAACATTGCACTTTTCTATCTTCCATTATAATTTGTAGCTGGCATCTTCGTTACTGTTCGGAGATCTGTGTATAACTCCTATCAGTATCTCTTTACCCATGCAGTTTCTTATCTCTACTCACAATCATTCTACACTTCTGATCCTTCCTCACCTTTTTCTAAGGAGTTGATTTTGCTTTTTACCAACAGATGTACCCTTTATCTCTTTTTCCTATCATCTCCCAGCTAATCACTTTATCCCACCTCCTGCACTCACCACCATCCTCTCACCTGCTAATACTTATCACCTGCCAGGTTATACTCCTTTCAACCTTCTTATTCTGAATTCTTCCCTCCTTCTTTCCAGTGGTGTCGAAGAAGCTCAGCCTGAAGCTTCGACTGTTGATTCCTCCCCATCGTTGCTGACTGAACTTCCACATTGTTGCAGCATTTTGTGTTTGTTGCTCTGAAATTCCAGTATCTGCAGAATCTCTTGGGTTTATAAATCTTTCACCTTCCCCAGTCTAGTTGTGTTGAACTTATTAAGACAAACAAAACCAACAATGAAACCATTGTTTAAACATATCAGTTGCATGTTTGGACACATGCACAATCAAGCAAAATGTTGAGATCTGTAATTTGAAAACATTACTATTTGTATATTTGTTTCGGAATATCTGGATAGAATCTCTGAAGACAGTACTGTAAAATGTAAACATTGATGCCATATGATGAAGAAAAGCAACAATGCATTAACATGCCAACAAATAATAGTTTAAGCCTCAGCTTAAACTGAAATAGTCTGTACATTGTTACCATTGCATTCTTAATATCATTGACTTCCATCTCCTTCCTGACCCTCTCCAGCCTTTTACAGCTTTTTTTTAAACTTTGTTCTAGTTCTGAAGAGAAACTATCACCAAATTCCTTTAAATCCTGTTGCTGGAGGCGTATATGTGTTAGAAAGTAAATGCTATAATTATGGTTCTTGCAGCTGTAATGAGATGTTAACTGTGTGCTACAATGAGTTATTTTTTGAATTCCTTGTGCTAAAAGGAAGGGCTTAGTTTCGCCTCTTACTTTATCTGGATTGCACATCAGAGTTACCAGTAAGTCAATAATTGCTCCTGGTCTAAATTGTGTCAGTGCATGAAACCATGTTTTGAAAGTCCTTTGGAAGGGTGGATGAAATCACAATTAAAAATAAAATCAAAGAAAGAAACTACCTAGAACAAGAAAGAGGTATTGGAATCCATGGCAGTGTTCCAGATAGTGACCCTTTATTTAATGTTGAAACTGGCCTCAGTCTTCTGATTACCATCTATACGAGTTGGCTCAATATGTTCAGCCACAAGCATATCTACTTATAAATTATTAACATATCTTATGATATATTGGGATTGTTCATCTGTTTACAAAGTTGTGTTTTTACCCAATCCAAATCTAGGAGAAAATTCCTGACTATTTGCCTGGATAGTGAAATTGAGCAAGATTATCCATTGAAAAGCCAATATCCCCAGATTGAACAGAAGGCATTTATTCTGTAGTCTGTGTGTAAGATCATGACTTAGATTCAACAATGAGAAAGTATTGGAATCCCTAAAGTCTGCTCATCTTATTACTGCCACAATGTATTAGCGCTCCTATTTTTGACTCCTTGTAGCATTCAGCAGAGATGCCAGGACTTCCACCAGATGATGCTGGGATCTCCCCGAAACACGAACCAAGATGGATGAGTGTAGAAGCAAGAAGAACATTTATTTTAATGAAAGGAATTGCTGCATGCAAGAAAAACATCTATGTATTTATTTGAATTAATTTAAATACTGCATATTCAGTTGGCTCCAATTATTTACTAGCCTGTTTATCAGAATTCAAGACTTTATTAAAACTCCAAAAGGAGAAAAACTTCAGATGCTGGAAATCCAAGTAACACACACAAAGTGCTGGAGGAACGCAGCAGGCCAGGCAGCATCTATGGGAAAGAGTACAGTCAATTTTTCAGGCCAAGACCCTTCAGCAGGTTTTTACAAATTTTAAAATGACTCAAACCTTTTGACAATTTAGGAGCTGGTTTAGCCTGGAGGTACATCTCAACCAGGTGTCAATTCTATGGATGGAGGTGGTTGCCACTAATGATTGAAATTTCTAGATCCATCTTTGCCAGGCTGTTTTACTATGGGCAGCCAGTGTGCATACTGACAAGTTATCCTACAAAAGAGTTAACTCTGTCATCTATCTGCTGAGTCCATTGCATTTGGATACTAACTATTACAGTAATAGAGTCGTAGAGTATTACAGCATGGGAACTGCCCCTTTTGCTAAACTTATCCATGCCAACCATGGTGCCCACCTCACTTGCCCCATTTTCCTGCATTTCACCTATATGCTTCTAAATCCCTCCTATCCAAGTACTATCCAAATAGTTTTTTAAGACCATAAGATATAGGAGCAGAATTAGGCCATTCATCCCATCAAGTATGCTCTGTCATTCCATCATGGCTGATTTATTTTCCCTCTCAACCCCATTCTCCTCCCCTCTCCCTGTAACCTTTGATGCATCTACTAATCAAGAACCTATCAACCTTTGCTTTAACTATACCCAAAGGCCTGGCCTCTGTGGCAGTGTATTCCACAGGTTCACCAGCTTCTGTCTAAAGAAATTCCTCCTCATCTCATTTCTAAAGAGACCGCCTTCTATTCTTTGACTGTACCCTTTGGTCCTAGATTCCACCACTATAGGAAACATCCTCTCCACGCCCACTCTATCTAGGTCTTTCAATATTCAATGAGATCCCTCCTCATTGAAATTATAACATTTTAAAAATGTGATTATTGTACCTGCTGCAATTATGTCTTTGGCAGGTCACTCCACCATTCTCCAAGTGAAGAAATTACCCCTCAGGTTCCTTTTAAATCTTTCTCCTATTATTCAAAGTATATTTTTTTTATTCACTAAGCAATTTCTCACTGATTGCAAAGTTTTCACAGATGGAAATTGTGGAACGCAGGAACATTGGAAGAGGAATAGTCTCTCTGATTTACCAGTTTCATGCCATGTAATTTCATTTATGAAATTTCATTTCCTTCTTAAATTTTAATACCACTGATTATCAAAGCAGTATCAATCTCATATTGATAATTAATAACTAACACGACATCAATTCAGTAAAAATTATAAAATTCTGCTTTTTATGTGCAGTAGTGTTTCCTAACCTCACAACTGATGACAGACTACATCTTCTGCCCCCATAATCCTCAGCCAGTTTAAATGGTTTCTCTCTAATTAGCCTATTAGCTTGTAGGCATTTGTTCTGTAATAAAACCCTTGAAATCTAAGAATTGTTCTGATTAACTTAAACTGCATTCCACATAAGTTTTATGCCCTTGTATAATCCTTCTAGCATCATCAGGTACTATCATAAGCCTTTTTATCATTATATACTGACTCAAGTATAAAGTCTGTTGAAGCTTAGCCATGAGACATCTATTTCTGTGTGCTGCTGAGGCCACATGTCACTTTATTAATAAGCAACACAGACAATGCTGGAGGAATTCAGCAGGTCAGGCAACTTCTATGGAAATGAATAAACATTCAACATTTCAGGCCAAGAACGTTCTTCAGGACTGGAAAAGAAGGAAGAAGACACCAGAATATAAAGGAAGGGGAAAGGAAGGAGGATAGTTGGAAGGTGATAGGTGAAGCCAGGTGGACAGGAAAGGTAAAGGGCTGGAAAAGAAGATGAGGAAAGTAGACCATAGGAGAAAAAGAAGGAGGAGGGACCCAGAGGGAGGTGATGAGAGGTGAAAAGAGGTAAAAGGCCAGAGTGAGGAATAGAAGAAGAGGGGAGGAGGAGGGAAATTTCTTTTTACCAGAAGCAGAAATCGATACTCGTGCCATCAGGTTGGAGGCTACTCAGACGGAATATAAAGGTGGCCTCGTCATGGCATAAGAGGAGGCCATTGACTGACATGTTGAAACAGGAATGTGAATAGGAATTAAAATGTTTGGCCAGCGGGAAATTCTGTTTTTGGCTGATGGAATAGAAGTAGAGCTGCTCGACAAAGCAGTCCTCCAATTTACAACAGGTCTCACTAACATAGAAGAAGCCACATTGGGAGGACCAGATACAATAGACAATAGACAATAGGTGCAGAAGTAGACCATTCGGCTCCTCGAGTCTGCACCGCCATTCTGAGATCATGGCTGATCATTCACTATCAATTGACAACTCCAGCAGATTTGCAGGTAAAGTGTTGTCTCACCAGGAAAGACAGTTCAGGGCTCTGAAAGATGGCTAGGGAGGAGGTAAGTGGGCAGGTGCAGTACTTTAGCCACTTGCAGTTATATGCCGGGAGGGGGATTAGTGTGGAGGGACGAATGGACAAAAGAATCACAGAGGGAATGATCCTTGCAGAAAGTGGAGAGAGGGAAAGGGTAAAGATATGTTTTGTGGTTGCAAGCCTTTGGAGATGGCAGGAGTTCTGGAGAATGATGTATTGGATGCAGAGGCTCATGGGATGGTAGATAAGGATAAAAGGAACTCTATCACTGCTAAGGCGGCAGGAAGATGGGTTGAGTATGGTTGTTTGGGAAATGGAGGAGATGCGGGTGAGAGTAGTATCAATGGTGGAGGGAGGAAAATGGAGAACATCTCTGATTATTGATAACCTTATTGATAAGGTTGATCATTCACTAATGGCATGCAGTGTACTCTGTTGGTAGAATTCCCCAAGTGCCTTTAGGTGATTAAAATTGCCCCCCTCACAGTGCATTTAACATCAGATGCTGCTTATATGTCCCCAACTGATGTATATTTTTCACTTTAAACGGTAAACATTCAAAACTTAGACAAAACAGTACCTTCAAATAAAAACAGCTCAGTTTCAGAGAATGAGAAGATTTGTCGAATTCAGTCTCCAAAGCAGCAGTAAAGATCTATGTAATCCATTTAATAATGAATGAATTTGATGTATTACAGTTATTGTAAATCAAGAGTCCTGGAGATATGCCCAAATAACATAAACATCCCCATTTTCATAAAACAATAAATCTTTACTAAGAATAATACCTTGCCAAATGAACAGTGTGTACTTGCATCTTAAATACATCCATCATGTTCTGAAGTGACAGATAAAGCACAGAATGGCAGATGAAAGAAAAAGACAGTCATTGCCTATATTTCAGATCTTGGAGATCGGCCAGAGAGCCATAGGAAACCAAGTACCTTCGATAAGAAGAAGCATCTGCAAGCAGGAATTTTTTATTCAATAATGAGGTATAGCCATCGCTGGAATGGTGAGAATATATTGCTCAAACCTCAGGAAGTGGTGCTGAGCCATCTTCTTGAGCCCCTTCACTCATTGCGATGCAGGTACTTGATGCAAATGAACAAGGTGTTTCAGGAATTAATTCCAACAATCTGAAGAAATGGTGATGCCATACCCTTTGGAGTGGAACATTCAGATGGTGTAGTTCATATACTCTGGTTTTACAGGAACTAATGAAGTAATTGGTAAAGTTAAGTACATTAAGGGCATTTAAGAAACTCTTAGATAGGTATATGGAGGGAAGAAAAATGAAGGAAGGAAGGAAGGATTAGATTGATTTTAGAGTTGGTTAAAAGGTTGACACAACATCGATGGCTGTTAGGCTACGGTGTTCGATGTTCTATGTTATAATTCTAACTCTGTGGTCCTGACTTTTAATTTCTATCTCGACTCCTTTGCGTCTGCCTGCATGACTTCATCCCTTTCTCTATCTCTGTCATTGGTACCAGTAGCGAGAACAATCTCTGGCAGCTCACCATTTCCTTTCAGAATTACAGGCAGTGGCTCAAGTATCTTTAAGTCCGGCACTGGGAAAGAAATAGCAATTTGGAATCTTTATTACAACCACAGAAGCTGCTCTCTGCTCCCCTAATTGTAGAATTACTCACAACTATTTCTCTATTACCTTTCTGCTCCCTTCGTGTATTACTGAGAATACCTGGTGCTCTTGTCTCTGTCTACACTTCACAAAGGAAGCTTCTTTTCTTTCAATATTCAGTATAGAATACTGATTAGAGATTTTTAAGACAGCCACAGCAATCTTCTGAATATAACTGCTTCTTTTCTATCTGACAGTCACCACTTTCCTTTCTGTCTGTAGTCCACTGAGTTGTGGGCTGATGCTTTCCTTAAACACACAACAGTTAACCCTCATAGATAGACCATGATGATATCAGCTGTTGCTCCACTAGGAGATCTATGTTCCTACTGGTATGGTTGTCCAACTCAAAGGTAAGGTTCTCGAGTTCCCACATGTCAGTGTTCGTTCTATAAAGAAGTCTGAAGTATACTGTCAAGTATTTATTTGTTAGATTAACTCAATTATTGCAGACGATATACTTAAAACACTATTATTATTAGATTATTTATTGTTTTACTTAATATCAAGGAGCTTTTCAAGTTCTCAACTCTTGCTTATACCAAATGCTTGTTCATTTTAGGCTCAGTAAATTACATGAAAGTGGAGCTTCCAGCTGCTTACTGAGAAATAATAATAATAAAGCTAACTCAATATTAACTGAAGGCCCTTCTACCTTGCCCTTCATTTTTCTACCATTCGTATGCCTGTCCAAGAGTTTCTTAGATCCAGATCTGAAATAAAAACAAAAACTGCTGGAAACAGGATCAGAGTCAGAATCAGGTTTAATATCACTGGCAAATGTAGTGAAGGTTGTTGATATATGGCCACAGTATATTGCAATACCTAATAATTGAAGCAATGCAAGTTACAGTAGGAAATATATATATACTGTGAGTGTGTGTGTGTGTGCATGTTTAATTAAATAAGTAAAAAAGTAGCAAGGCAGTGATCATGGGTTCAATGTTCATTCAGAAATTTGATGACAGGGTTGATTATCAGCAGGTGAAGTAGTATCTGTGAGAAGAGAAAGAAAAGCAGTGCTTCAAGACCTTAAGTCCTTGGTGAGGCTTCTATTGTAGTAACTTTGGCATACACTATCTGCAGAATTATCAGATGGGACAATCCAATCAGAACTTTTATCATCAACTTCATGCATCTGGCAGAATTCTCTAAGAACTCACCACCCAGACAGCGGCGCATTATCAGGTCCATATCTCAGATTTGGATCACAAAATTAAGTCTGTGGAATCTTGCTGTGTGCAAATTGGCTGGCGCATTAAAGTAACATCATTTTTAAACATTTCACTGATAGTAATTCCTTGGAAACTGCAGGGGTTACAAAAAAGTCCAAAGTCAAAAAATTGCAAATGCAACATCTTTTAGTTATATCTGTACATTTGAGATGGAAAATAGCCACTTGGACATTTGGATCAAATTGATGGAGTGCGCATGCATGTGAAATTAGGTTAGGGAGGGATTTAGCTCAGTTGTGATGCTTTTGCATGACTGAATTGATTAATTAGCTGAGATTCCAATGGAGAGTCATAATGTGCCTTCAGCGGGATGGAAAGTACATTAAGGAAGATAAGAAGAAAACAGGACAAAGAAGTACTAAAAATGTTTCATAGTAACAAGGTTTGCTTGGTAAAGGAAAATGCCATTCAGCCCTCAAAGTAATATTAATCTTTAAATAAATCTTAACAGATGTGTAACAAAATGCAGATACAAAAGATTACAGATGTTGGAATTTGGAGCAAAAAGCAAACTGCTGGTGGAAATTAGTGAGTCAGGCAGCATCTGTGGAGGGAAATGAGCAGTGTTTATTTTAGCTCGAGATCCAACATCAGCCCTGATCTTAAGTTTTAACTGTCTACTTCTCTCCAAAGGAGATATCCGACCCACTGAATTCCTCCAGCAGTTGTTTATTTTTGTGTGTGACAAAATGATATTTAGCTGTGTTTTATCAGTATCCTTTGATACAGTAGCTGGCTGGTGGCGTAGTGGCATCAGTGCCGGACTTCAGAGCGAAAGATCCTGAGTTGGAATCCAGCCGGCTCCCTTGCACGCTTTCCAGCCGTGCTGGGTTGAGCATCGAGCTAGCAACTGTGCCTCATAAAAATAAGAAAGCCTGCTAAAAAACAATGCTGTCACGATGGCGTCCCAAAGGCTCCACTCAGAGTTAAGGGCTTTCTTCCTCTTCTTCTTTGGTACACTTATCTGACAATCACTGATTTACCTCCATCTCAAAAAACACATTGATTTAGCAGCCTTCAAGGGGAGAGGGATTCAGATTTTTCATGTGCAGCTCTTAGAGCTCTGCAGCACCATATTGCTCGGCAGCCAATGACGTGCTGACCTTTTAACCTACTCTAAGATCAATCTAACTCTTCCCTTCTACGTAGCCTTCCAGTTTTTCTTCTCATTCATCGGTCTACCTAACAGTTTCTTCAATGTCCCTGATGTCTCTGCTTTATCACCATCCCTAAAAGTGTGTTCTATGCACACACAGCTCTCTGTGTAAAGAATTTAACTCTGCCATCCCCCCTTTACTTTCCTCCAGTCACCTTAAAATTATGCTCCCTTGTGTTTCCACTTTGGGAAAATATTTCTGGAAATCTACCCTATCTATACCTCTTACCATCTTGTACACATATATCAAGTAACCTCTCTTCCTCCTGTGCTCCAAAGAGAAAAGCCCAAAGAGCTCTTACTTACAGTTTAAAATTTAGCTGAGAATTAGGGTTGAGGAAACTTGGGGTACATTTCATTCCCATTATCGTGAAGGATTAGGATTAGGACTTGTCACTTGAGGGCAAGTGAAAGAAATCGGGTTCATTTGTAGTCCAATATTTCCATCCATTCCCTCTTCCTGATATGGTTATTAAACCTCCCGTTAAGTGAACCTTTGCTGTTTGCCTCAACTGCTCTGTGCAGTAGTAAGTTTCATATTCTGATTTCTCTCAAGGTGAGAAAGTTATTTTTCTTTCTCCAAGAGCAAAGTTTAGATGTGGGAATTGCTGACCACGTAGCTAATTTAAGATGGGAGAGCAACAATTTCTACTGAATATCACTGTTCATCTTCCTATTTAGAGAATACTCATCTGTTTCATTCCCTGTTTCTGCACTGAATTGTTCAGGTGAAAAATAGGAGCATTAAGAAATGAAAAAGTGAAGATCGAGGGAAGAAAATACAGTAAATGAGCTATCAATCCAAACCATAACAGAATATATTGTTAAATCAATCCTGCTGAGAGAGTGCCCATTGTGAACAGGAGGCAGAGTTTATAGCATTTAAATGGCAAACATATTAACTCCTTTTGAAAATTTATTTTGTTCTATTCTGCATAATTACCTTAAACATCATTTGATAACTGTCATTTTCTGTAGCATTTTGAATAAAGGAAGACAATAATTCAAGAGAATGTCTTTACTATAACATTTCCAGTTTCTATTATCTACTTTTCTGTTATCTCCACTCCAGTGCATGAAAACATAAATAAACTTGCAGAATAGATGTGTGAAGCAGCAGTGGACTAGTTACAGGCCAATGTGTCTTTGGAATAGCGGAGATTTAAATAGCGGTGAAGGATATGCAGATTAGGCAGAGAAATCAGAATAACTGGTGGAATGGATTAAAAAGAAGATACAGATGAGAAGGTACAATAAAACGGCCAGAAAGTACCATGAATCAAGAACCACTGGGAAGGCTGGGAATACTTCTTTTGGTAATCAGCCGACTGAGGGCCGAACTGGCAAATATCTTTAAGAATATGAGAGAGTCTTAATGGGGAAATGTGGACAAGATTTGCATTTGCAAGTGGGTCCTGGATTATGGCCATAAATCTAAGATGGGCATTACTAAATCCAAGGAACAGTTCAAGAACAACTCCCTTACCTGAATTGATCTTCCCACGTGATGTAGCTGAGCCTAGTAGTAGTAAGGAAAGCTAGGAGGCAAACTACCATCCAAGTTTCTTTCCTGCATCCACAGAATCACCTGTCTGACCCCCTAACTATTGAGTGCCCTATCACTGCGGCCAACCTCTTCCTTCCCCTACCCTTCTGACCCACAGGGCTGGACTTTGTGCCAGAAGCTTCCCCCAGGTTGGGACTCTCAGGTAGGCTGTTCCCCCCCAAACAGTATACTTATTGTGAAGGGGTACAGCCACAGGGGTGCTCTCTCGCATCTGACTCCTGTCCTTCCTTCTCCTGACTGTTACCCACTTATCTATCTCCCCAGTCTCCAGTGTGACTACCTGCCTATAGCTCCTCTCTATCACCTCCTGCCTTTTCCGGACCAGCCGAAGGTCATCGAGCTGCATCTCCAGTTCCCTAACACCATCCCTAAGGAGCTGCATCTCGATGCACCCGGTGAAGATGTGGCCGTCTGAGGGGCTGGGAGTCTCCAGGACTTCCCACATCTGACATCAAGCACAGAACACCGGCCTCAGACACATTCCTCCTGTTTGTATTCCACACAGTCAACCTACCTTGCCTCGACCTGTTATCACAACCGTTATCTGGACCCCATTGAACCAAAGCTTTCTGCTCTGTCTCCACCTACTCACTACCCGCTCTATAACGCTGACTCCTTTTAAACTCTTCTTGCTGTTCTCACTGGCGGATGTCCACGCGCTTGTGCATTCGTGCCCCGATCAAACCGCTGAAGAAATAACTATTATTGGTGTATCTATATTTGCAATTTTCTAATGACACCACATAAGTTAATCATTGTGAGAACTGACCCAACACTCAAAATTTGTTATATATTACAACATAAAAATTCTCCAGGTCTATCTGTGCTGTCATCTCATCATCTTCGGATTGTGTTCAATGAAGTAACGGGTATTAATACTCCAATGTTAGTTAGCACATGTACAGATGCCGTCCAGTATGTCCTAACACCACTCCTCTGTGCACAAGTGGGATCAAACAGAAGATTTTTCCTCTACTGGTTTCTATCTCCCTTCTTGTTCATATTTCCATTTGCCTACCATTTGTAATTGCAAGGATTGGGAACGTATTTATGTGTATGGTTGGCACTAGAGTACAGCATGGCTTAGTGTACAGACAGAGGTAGAGGCCTGAGAAGAATGTTCATTCTGTGGTCAATACTATGGGCTGGGCTGTGGTGAGGTGTGCCTCCAACGTTGGGGATGAGATTGAAGTCAGGTTTGCGGTTGGTGCTGGGTTTGAGGTCATAATTCATTTTGTGTCCAGAGCTTAGGACCAGGAATGAAGTTCAGATGTTCGATTAGTGCTAGGGGCTGGATTCTGAATTGGGTGTGTATTTTAGTGCCTGCAGTTGGGGCATGGTTGGGTGTCTGGGGCTGAGAAAAGGAATGAGATTAGGTGTGTGGTGAGAGCTGCTTCTGCTGCTGTTTGACTAGAATGGAAGCAGGTGTCGGGGTAATAAGTAAAGGTGTGGTTGAAGCTGAGGGATTCGGGGATGAAGACAGGAACTGGGGATATGAGTAAATGTGTAGCCAGAGCTCGGCACTGTTCTGGTTGGGTGTGTGACAGACCCAGAATATGTAGAAATGGGCAGGTATATGACCAAATCCAAGGACCAAAATCAGCACTAACAAATCTTACCTATCAGGATGTTAACCCCAGCCCAGGGAAATTCAACCTCTCAAACTTGCACAAGCCCATTCCCCACCACAAATCTATTCCTGGAACATAGGACTTTAAAACCATCCTTCCTTCCTTCACATTCATCTGTGTTGACCTCAGCATTCACTACTAGAAAGCACCCAGGTTTTTATTCTCGTTCCTCTTTCGTGTGGCCTTCCTGCTGGTCTATAACCCTCACACTCCCTGAACCATTGGGGCTGTTGAAGACTCCAACCACCAGCTGCTCATCCTCTCTAGAAGAAGGCTCAATAACTTCTTTGGTCCAAAAGACAATCACAAAGGGACCACCAGCGTAGGGGCAAAGGTTGGATTATTGCTGAGTTGCTACTCTGGCACTATTCAGTATTCTGTTTGAGCTTTCTTTCTAATAAGAATCAGGCTTTCAAGGTAAATGTACATTTCTTATAACATTCAAATTACATTCTTATAGCATTTGCAATTTACTAAATTAGCTGTTCAGTTAGAGGAAAATTTAAAGGGTGGAGAGCATGGTAATTAATCTGTCTCATAGACATTTCTGTACTTTGGACACACAAGCACTAAGAAATCTGAAGAGTTATTTTCAACCTTCATTTTTCAGCCATATTCACGAGTAACTTTGGATCTTTTTCAGCTAAAATCATTCTATTTGTGTGTTTCCATGAGTGCAGTTTGTTACAGAAGTGAATATGTTTTTTTAATAATTGTCAGTGTTTTCAAAAATTACTAGTGAAGATTTCATAAGCCTTTATTGATTATCTGAAAATTGATAGAGAAAGTAACATTACATCATATTTTCCACCGCCCCAGGTGTGACTTTGACACACTAGAAATGGTTTCTTCTAAATTTACTCTTTCACTGCAAACGCCTGGAGCTTTGCAACCAATCAAAGGCAATTATAAATATAGCTAGGACAGTACCATTACCATCAGCCAGAGCATGAACACAGCACACCAAGGTAAAATATTTCTCCCACAAGATGAAAGAGACCTATTAAGTTAGTCTTTTGCTTTTCCCCCAGCTACATGAAACTGAGTGTTAACTTCAGGATGGGAAGCTGAGTAGAATCTGACAACTTTTCTGCCTGGGAATTTCCATGTCAATTATAAAGGCTTGGCTTCACTTCCATTCCCCTGGCTACCCATTGTCTCAAAATAGATAACTAAAGGTGGGCTATAAGGAGGTTTGGAGGATTCCTGGCAACATCCTGGTGAATTACTTAAGCTTCCTTTGACATAAAAGAATTACATTTTTGATTACCTCAATATGTAGTTCACACAAAGGCCACGTTTTAACATCCAATCTCATCCTAGTCACACATGGATTACCTCATAGTCCTATTGTAGCTAATAAACTCAGACCATTCAAGTTCTCATTCTACAGACGTTGTCTGACAGTCTGAGTTCTTTCAGCATTCCCTATTCTTGTTCCTGTCCATACATTATTTAGTTTGATTTTTAAACAGAGCACTTCAAATGGATGAATTGCTTTGCATATGGTGTAAGAAGGATGTGTGGTGAGTGTGTCATTACATGGTGGCCTTTTCACATATGCTCCAAGCACAGTTCACTCCTAGTACACGTTCTTAGACTCTAACTGACAACATGACTATGGATAGTGCCTTCTGTTGGAAGACCACAGAGCATCACCCTAGGTTTGATGATCTTCATATACCTATCGACTTCTGGTGTTTCTAATGTGCATCCCCGGGGAAAGTTGGCGCTGTTCAGAACTCTGTAGTATCAAGTTGTTGAGGATGAATCATGACAGGTACTACACACTTCTTTCCAAAACCTGCTGTGGAGAAATGGGTCAGTCTTGTTTGCTTTTCACAAGGCTTTAATTCTTTATTCCCTTTGGAGTTGTGGAGCAGTGTAGTTTAAAATGTCTCAATTAAATATCAGACTTTTGTCCTTGCATCAGTTGTATCAAAGCATAAGAGAAATTAAAATGAGTACCTTTGGTACCTAAGTTTTATTCAATACCCAGTTAAGTTATATACTGAATATGTGGAAGGATAAAATGTATTTTTACCTTTATTATTTAATTTACATCCAAGATTTTTTTTAAAATATTCTGCTTGGAAAAAGATAACCTTTTAATTATATCTGTCTTCTTGTAACTTTCACCCAGATTGTCAGGTTTGAGAGTGCTGGTTCAATGCAAAATGCTAAATTTAATATGTTTTTAACTGCATTGATACATTGCATTCAGTACTATTTTCATATTTGTTTTTATGAATTCCTTGCTACAAACACATTCTCCCATGGCAGACCTTGCTCTGTTTGTTTAGTTGCTAGATAATTGAAATTGCTAATGATCACAACCTCTCTTTGCTTGGCAGCCTTGTTTATCTTCCCAAACTGTTGTTTGTTGGCCAGCTTACTGTCATTAGGGAAGGTGTCAATGTATGTCAGCTACAGTATCTTTCAATCATGTGCTCTCTTTACCATCTGCACTGCACACAGTTTGTTCATGGATGATCACATTTTGTTGAATACAATATTCTTGAATAAAAATTCAGCTCTGCTTTTAGTAATAATTGTTCTTTAATTGGTGGAAATGAATCTCTAGGCTCTCTAAGAGCAGTAGACCATGTCTTCCTAGTTGGTTTGGTTTGGCCTAATGTGTCACAAATACAGCAGAGGTGAAATCCAACATATTTACACCTTTTTAGGAGCAGGGAATACGTAAACAGATCTCCATCCAAATTTTCCAAAGACTGAACAGGCCATGGTGTTAAATAGTGCAACCTTTAGACATTCAGGACATTCTCTAGAGTGCTTCACTAGGTTGGAAACATTTTTTTGTCACTTTTTTATAGGGCTTGATTTTCCTTCATTTCTTTTCTAAACAGTCACTTTTATTTTACCATTGTCATTTATGCCACTTAAACTGTTAGTGACTACAAGTGCAACTGTATTTCTTTGACACGACTACTTCAGGCAAAGTTAAACCTTTTTAATTCAGAAGTTGCAACGAAAATACTGACTTATGTTTGTTGCAGTGTTGTTCAAAGAGTGAGATTTCAAAGGCAGCTCACGGACCACCGAAATGCCATCTGGTAATAATAGCCAGGAGGCTGAAATCCACAAATATGCTGATGGAACTGTAGCTTTGATGCTGGTGAGAAATAGGATTAAATGCTTATGGATGCAGAATTTTCCACTTGGAAATGTGATTTCAAGTATCTGCAAGAAAATTAAATTGCTAAAGCTTTCGTTCACCAAGTAGAGGACCATTTAAAACAATGCTTCAAAGAGATGGCATCAATGCAGTTACCCGGCGACGGTAGGGGGTGGGTGGAATGTGTTTGCATAGTTTTGTTCTGTTGAAGTCAGAAGAAGTTTCCTCTTTCATGCGCAGTGCATCATCTCTCCAGTTGACAGGGGCACAAGTCAAAAGTGGAATATTTTCACCTATGTAGATGATTGAAGCTTCACCTACTCTTAGGATGTCAACAGCACCCGCAGCAAAACAGCCTACTTGATTGCATCCCATCACTATATGAAATACTCCTTCTCTAAGCTGCTTGTACACTAAGGGTGCATGCTGTACATCTACTGAAGTCATCAGAGTTACACAGGCAGCTGCCACTCTACCTGCCAAATACATTGCTTCTACCACCAGCAAGGGCAAGGGCAGCAGGTGTGTGGAAAACCACCACCTCCAGCTTACTTTCAAACCATTCACCATCCAGATTTAGAAATGTAAATTCTGGTCCTGAATCACTGATGGGTGTAAATTCTGGATGGCTATCTTCACAAGAAGGATTACAGCAGCTCAAGAAGGTGACTCACTACCATTACTTTAAGAACAATTGGGGATAGGCAACATATGCCTGTCGCCTCCACATCCCAGAATATAAATAAATAGAAGAAAACAACTTGAGATTGCAGCGTGCCAATTTTAAAAAATAGAAAAGATGCAGCTGGTGCATTTAAAGAATCTCCATTCCACAAAAAAGCACGAAATCAGCTCCACAATATTCACTTTTGGAGCACTGCATGCCAATCTCTACAGCATTTAAGAGCATGAAAACAAGAACAGGAAAAGACCATTCAGCCCCTCAAACATTAGGTGCACTTCCTTCCCTATCTTGTATGACTCTCCTGTATATCAATAATCTGCAAACCTAGCACTTAATCAAGAAAACAGTCTGGCAATATATCTGATGTTTGTAATAACTTTGGAACACAAGAGGATGCTTTCTACCAAGATTTCTAAAATATACTGTATATTTTGTAAGATATATTCTTCCTCTACAATTTTATGGGCAGAGGAATGCTAAAAGTTCAAGGCTCTTTGAGGGGAAAATTTCCTTCTCAGAACTATCTTAAATGGTGATCCTGACTCTGTATTCTTGGTTCTAGACTCCCCCAAGAGGTGAAAGGTCTTTTCACAATCCACCACATTAAGCCTTCTCACAATCATATATGATTCAATAAAGTTGTTTCACATTCTTCTAGAGCTCAGTGTGTATGTACAAGATGCCCCACATTTTCTCATAAGACAAACCCCCTCATTCTAAAAATCTGTCATACATAACACACTGCCTGAGAGAGTGGCGGAAGCAGAGTTGCTGATAACGCTTAAAGGCATCCAGACAAGCTGTTGTATAACCCAGCATTGAAGGCTAAAGATAAGTACTAGAAGGCAGGATTGGTATGGATGGGTTCCACAAACTGGTGTGGACCTTTGTACATGCTGAATGATCCTATGAAGCTAAATCTTACTTCGATGCACTGCCCTCCAATATTAGAAAACCTCTGCTCTGGCTCACTCTTAACGAGGAATTAGCACAAGTCCCAGCCCTGAAAGCTATGGACACAGCCAAGGAAAACTTCTATTCAAGACAACATTAAATTTTAAAAAAG
The DNA here is from genome assembly GCF_030144855.1 of Hypanus sabinus. NCBI lineage: Eukaryota > Metazoa > Chordata > Chondrichthyes > Myliobatiformes > Dasyatidae > Hypanus > Hypanus sabinus. The sequence goes on along the minus strand of NC_082724.1, from coordinate 43,955,058 downwards.
TAAATTGTTTGCAATCCTCTAGGTGTGCTAGTAACAACAGTGCGGCAAGACTTTCATGACTTAAGCTCTGTCCTCTTTGCATTCAAGGCTGATTTTCTAATTGGTTTTCATATTAGCTGCTAATTTTTTATGTTACTTGCACAAGGACACACAGACACCTCTGCCTTATGGCACTCTGTGGGATGTGGGATCATGCATCTTTTTAAAATTTCAGAATCCTTAAGTAAGGACTGTAATGAGAACTTCAATGAGTAACTGCCCTAGCTTCTAATTCAATCAAGTTCAATTTCTTTATCCTCTAACTGAGAACAGAGTAAATATGCTTTGATGTGTAGAAAATGAAAGCTGATTACTGAACATTATTTAAAATTCTAAACTAAGATTGATGTTTGGAATACTTTATGATTATTTCATGAAGAAAATCTACAGTGTATCATAAGCAAGAATAAAAGACCAACATTAATATCTGAATTTTATAAACAATTTTGAACACAGAAGGATGCTTTCTACCACGATTTCTAAGATATATGTTCAACCTATGTATTTCTTAGAGTTATTACTTTAGATAGTTAACCCTAATTTTTTTCTCTGCTTGAAGGACATATGCAAATAATGGATGAAGGGTGATCAGATATCTTATTTTGCCATTACTTCTGTCTTATTTTCCCTCTGCAGTTACAATATGTTTCATTGGGGTCATCCAGGGTATTATGGAACTGGACTAAAGGTAGAAGCCAATTTAATGAGACAAGTACAGATATTTGAAATTTTATTAGTTTCAAGATGATGAGTTTGTTGTTATGATAGTATAAATTTGGAGCTTCCTGCCAAGAAAAGCAGACCAGAGTTTCCAATGCACCCGAAACAAAAGCAATGTTATTATTATCTCCTGCTGCTAGCACATGAGATAATCAAAACATTACCTGAAACAATAGATCAAAGTTGGTTTTTGCTTTTTTGGTAGAAAATTCAAGCTTATCTGGTGAATTACTGGAAATAATTGCAACGCTACTATTACACTACGCAGACAGTCTATTGCTGCCTTTACTGTTCCTTGTGTGCCAGGATTTATCAGCACCAACGGCGAACAAGTTCTTGTAAGCTGCTATTATGGGTATAGTTTTGGATAGCAATGTGACCCAGCTGGTAGAGCTGCTGCCTTTCAGAGCCAGAGAGCTGAGTTCAGTCCTGATCTCTTTGCTGTCTCTGTAGAGGTTGCACAATATCCCTGTAACCACATGAGTTTCCCCTGTGTGCTCCAGTTTACCCCAAATCCCAAAGATGCATGTTGGTTAGTTGGCCACTGTAAGTTGCCTCTAGTCCATAGGTCAATGGTAGAAACTGTGGCATTTGTTAGGGATGTGGGGAGAATAAAATGTATGATTAGTCTTTGATAGGTGTTTGATGGCTATCACATGACACAGTGACCAAAGCTCTATGATTGTCTGTGGCTGGGTATAGCTAATGCTCTACAGAGGGTGAGACAAATTAGGTCATTATAATTGTTGCATGCTCATACATACCTCAGGTTGAATTGCCCAAGGGTCAGCAAACATCCTTGTCCAGTCTGACACCTCTTGCCTCAACTGAAACTGACCAACAACCACTTTAAGCTGCAGAGGGGGTGAGGGGGGAGAACAAAATGAGTCTGTACCACAAGAGATTTTGCAGATGCAGAAGATCCAGAGTCAGACAAACAAAATACTGGAGAAACTCAGCATCCGGGCAGCATCTGTGGACAGATATGTACAGTTGATGTTTTTGGCCGAGACCTTAATGTCTCTGATGGGTTAGACACTAAGCATGTCGAGGTGACACTATTGCTTTTAGGATGCTGATTAAGAGATTAAAATGAATATTATATCATAGCTGTTCTGCTTAGTGAAATGTAAACCAAGGAAAATGAGTGAGGGCAGTGTGAATAAAGAAGAGCATATTAGAGTGTAAGATTCAGAAGACAATTGCTGTAGGACATACTCAGTAGATCAAGTAACATCAATGGAGTGAGGAAAACCTGAATGCACATTTAGATGCAGTGGCCTCTCAAGGACTAACCAAAGATGTTTTTTTTCCCTCAGATGTATTTTTTATGATAGCAAGACGATGCTAGTCTCCAAGAAATTCGGACATTGTGGGTCTACCCCCATCATTGAGCAGCTCATTGGCACAGGTGCTGAACTGGATGAAGACCATGCTGCTGCCTGCTACAGGAAGTCATTGAAGGCATCAGGGTTAGTGTGCAAAGGTAGCATGGCAGAATAACCATGGGTGATTGGCTTGGACACTTCCCATGCAATTGCAAGACTCTGTTGGGTTCTGATAATGTAAGATACTGCAGGCCTGTTTGCCTTGTTTGGTGGTACAACAAACAGTGGAGAAGCTGTGTGGCCTTGGTTGTAGTGAAGACTGGGCCTCAAGCCGTGGGCTTGCCTGCTGCGGCAGTCCGGGAGAGGCAACACCAGAGGTGGTGTAGCGTGGTGTCCATGCTCGGTTGGGGGCTGGTCTCCAGTGATCTGATCAATCAATAGAATGACATGCTGGATTGTGTGCATCTGCACATTGCTGTGAACTGTATCATCAATTTGCGGGACATGTCACTCAGGGACTTGGGGTGTGTGTGTGTGTGTGTGTGTGTGTGTGTGTGTGTGTGTGTGTGTGTGTGTGTGTGTGTGTGTGTGTGTCTGTGTGTGTGTGTGCGCGCTCTCACGCGCGTGTTTTTGCATGAATATGTTTTTTCTGCTCATTATTTTAAAGGTGCTGTGTATGTTTTGCATCTTGGCCCCAGAGGAATACTGTTTCATTCAGCCGCATTCATGTATAGTTGAATGATAATTAAACATGAGTTTGAATCAGAATTTAAAAAATAAATAAATAAAGAAAAAATAAATTATTTGAGTTACAGTTTCAGTTGGAAGACTTTTCTTTGTTACTGGCCTGTTCTGATATGAACAGCAGTGGCTGGTTATATGAAATTGTTAAATTCAATATTCAGTCATAAACACTGCATTTCTAATAAAGTTCATCAACCTGAAATGTGAGTTCTGTTTTCTTCCTCTATAACATTTGTCTGGCCTATTAAATAGACCAAAGATTTTTCTTGTATTTTAGATTTCCAGCTTTACAACTAAGATTGGATGTGATAACTAAGAATTTGCCTGTGTCTGGCACAGTTAAACTTGTTTGCCTCAAACCCTTCTCTCCACAATCTGCAACAGATTGGACCCGCCATGCACCTACATTCATTTATTAGATCCATTTCCTGAGAGACCTGGATTGCTGTACTCTGACACTGAGAAGCAAGACATCATAACCTTCCAGTCAATAATATCTCTGACTCACAACCTTGACTCATCTGCTTCTGTAGCTGTTTTAGTGTGTTTGACCTGTTGCTCCAGCTTGTTCTCTAATCTCCTCCCTTGTCGACGAGGCATCTCTGAACTGCTGTTTCATCCGGAATGATTAAATCCAGAGGTCCCTAACCAGTGACCACAGCTATACTTCAAGATTGAAAAGAAATTCCAAGGTTTAAAGAGAAGAACATAATCTTCAATGAAATGACTGACATAAAAGTTTCATGATGAAATTTCTAGGCCAATAGCATAGAACACAATGTAACACATTGCACAATATAATACAATTCACAATAGAAAACAGGGAGCAGTTTAAAATGTAGGACAATATAATACAGAACAATATGAGACTGTGCTCAGGATAACACAATGTAACAAACAATATCATAAAACACAAAGACCAGAATAAAATGGACACAAAGCAACAGGCAGCATGATATAACCATATAACCCAGAATACAACATACATAAAACAAACTGTATGATATAATGAGTATAAACCAACACAGGATTACAAAGAGCACAATATGATACAGAGTACAATATAACAAAGGAGACTATAGCTTGATGGCATACACAATATTTAAAAGAGAACACAATATAACCAACTTTTAGATAATCCATTTGGGTTTGAGGGGAACTTGCTTCTGGTGAGGTCCTGAGGAGAACATTGAGGCTCATGTTCTAAGTCACACTTTACTTCAATTAACTAAACAATGCACATTTCTAGGACATTGTCATGATTCCTTATTTTCAGAGACCCACAAGGAGCTGGAGGGGCAGAGGACCTTTGTCAGTAGAGGTTGAATGGAAGGCTCATCCCCTCACATGCTTCTGTGAAAGCATCAATGATGGGTTTAGAGCACAGCTTCTGAAATGTGTGCCTACAAAGTGTTGTCTACAAACTTCAGTTTGCTTATTGTGTCTGTGGATCTGCAGTGCAGTCTCCATAGTTGCTAATATTTCGAAAGATTGGCATCATGCCAACTTAGATCTGCTCCTTCAATAAGTCTTCTGTGAGAGTGGACTTGATTCATTTCTGGTTTGGATAAAGTAGGGCCAAATATTAGTAATTAAAACAAGTTGCCGCTATTAAAGAGCAGATGTTGCAGGTGGAAGCTGGTTACCTTCCCACAATATAACAAAACTGAAAACAATGTTCTATGGATGAAAAAGGAGTTAGAGAAGACTCATGGTTATTTACCACACGGGCATCACTCAGTAAAGGAAACAGAGTAATGCACATCGGGTGAATAACCAGTGAGAAGCTAAGTATAGCAAAGTGACAGGGGAGGTGGAAAGGAAAGTGTGAAAAGAGAGTATGTCAATGGGAGTCACCATAAAAGAGCATCTAAGAGTCTTCTGTTGGTTAACAGTGAATGTCAATGAAGGAAATTCAGTAGATATTGTCCACCTGGATTTTCAGAAAACATTTAATAAGTAGCTCACAAAAATCTGATTAGAAAGTTTGAAGCTAGTGGAATAAAAGGTTCACTCTCATCAGAGATGAGTTACTGGCAGAATTACTAGCACCACCGGTCAGAATACTATTTGTTGGTATGGTCACTGGCACTAGTTGTAGATTGCATTTGTGTCAGAGCAGAAACACTGTGTTCTATTGCCATAGTATAGATAGATGAATTTTTAATCCACCTTTTTATTGCATCTTAACAAATTAAATAGAGCTGAATCTCTGGGTTTAGTACAGAATATCCACTATTGAGTATAGTGTTACAAATACATTGGAGGATTTGAAGAGATATTTAGATAAGCATGTGGCTGTAAGGAAGATGGAGGAATATGGACATGGTGTATGTAGGAGGGATTAGTGTTTGGGTGTTTTTGATTTGCTTTTTAACTGGTTTCACACAACATTGTGGGCTGAATGGCCTGTTCCGGTGCTGTACTCTTCTACATTCTAAAAGTCATGGCCAAGTCAAATATGGGACTTGGAAGTGTTAGAAGCTGAAAACAAGACAGAGACGGAAATATCAGAATGGGTTCAACATGGCAAATTGGGACAGCACATTTTAACAACGTGTTATTTGATACATACAAGGAATCATAAAGTGGTACATTACTCTCCCAGAGGTCACCAGAAAGTTGCTGGTAAAATGAATTAGGAATTGGCAGAGGTGATCAAGGAAGCAATATTACCACTCACTAGGAGGCAGCTTGAGAAGTGTTTTAATGATCCAGGTCATGGAAAGTAAGCAATCCTGCATATTTACCCACACCCTGTCGTTTGAAATCAGGCCCACATCACATTTCCATTTACTATAAAACTCAGCCAGCCATTTCTAAAGATGGTAAAACTTTTCCTGGAGTTTCTGTCAGTAGCACTGCAGATATATGACTTAGACTTAAGATCAAGCAGCAAGTGGAGAAAGAAAATAGTTAATTTGATGACAACCTTTGATCAATTCTGTAAAACAGTAACTCTGCTGGTCACCATAAATACTGCTTGACCTACTGACTACTTCCAGCATTTGAGTTATTTCACAATTCTAACATTATTTCAATCTTGGTGTGATGTTAAATATTTCCCTAGTTAAAAAAATGTCATGAAACTGGAGCATGCAGAAACATTCAGACCGAACAGAAAATCTCATAAATGTTACAAACCAAGATTATTAGACACTCTGTCTTAAACAAAGAAGCAGACAGTTTCTTTATTGTTGAATCATTTGTTATCAGTCAGTAGCAGCCACACAGCCTCCTTTACATGACTGAGTGGCTTTCATTTACCCTGTGACAATAGGACTTCCTCCGTTGTGTTGAGAAAATCCAAGGAACCAGCAGAGTGCATCAAGCAATTAGGGTCCAAGTTAATCTGTTGACACAATGAAGTAATTCAATAGTGCACTGGTATTAATATTTACAATATTGTCCTTGAAATGATGACAAGAATTCTTCTTCAAAAACCTGATACAATTGTCCAGAATTCTACTTACACAACTACAGACCTGGAAACATATTTTTATCAAACTGAATATGATAACTAATCTTGAGCAACAACATCTCATAGGGTGAAATAATTTTCTTTTCCACCTGAAAGAATAAATTAGCTTCAGGGAAGTTGTCTATCTTGGTAAACAAGTTTATTATACCACATATACCGAGATTGAGTGAGAAACATGCATATTGTTCATACAGATGAATTAATTACAACAGCACATTTAAGGTAATATAAGTTGTCTCTGTGGTTAAGAAGGCATATGGTGAATTGGCCTTCATCAAATGTAGGATTAAGTTTAAGAGCCGAGAAGTAATGTTGCAGCTATATAGGGCCCTGGTCAGACCCCACTTGGAGCATTGTGCTCAGTTCTGGTCACCTCACTACAGGAAGGAAGTGGAAACTATAGAAAGGGTGCTGAGGAGATTTATAGGGATGTTGCCCGGATTGGGGATAGGTTGAGTGAACTCGGCCTTTCCTCCTTGAAGCAGCGGAGAATGAGAGGTGACCTGATAGAGTTGTATAAGATGATGAGAGACATTGATCATGTGGGTAGTCAGAGGCTTTTTCCCTGGGCTGAAATGTCTAACATGGGAGGGCACAGTTTTTTTTTGTTTTTTTTTATTAGTGTTTTTTATACATTTTCTACATAACTACAGATTTTAAAAAAACCCAGATCAAAATGAAGAACACTGAAACAGTGCAAAAATAAGCATACAATAACAATATGGTACAAAGAAAGATAATTGAGAAAGCACCCAAATTGAAGACAAGTAAAATTAGTATCCTCCCCAAGCCCCACAGCATAAAAAAAAACTCCAGACTAACCACAACACAATATAGAAAATATAAATCAGGACAATCAAACCCCCAAAGCTGTAAATACACTTAGCAACAGAAGATAATAACGCCTACTACCAAAAGAAAAAGGAGCTGAAAGCAAGGGACCAAAACTAAGACCTTAGTTAAGAGGAAGGTTATGAAAGTACTCAATAAAAGGTCCCCAGACCTTATGGAACGTTAAATCTGAATTAAGAACTGAATAATGAATTTTTTCAAGGTCCAAGCAGGCCATAATATCGTTAAGCCATTGAGCATGCGTGGGCGGGGCAACATCTCTCCATCTAAGGAGGATTAAACGTCTAGCCAGGAGAGAAGCAAAAGATAAAATTTGACACTTAGTCGAACTCAGACGTAAATCTGTCTCACCCCAGAAACCAAACAAAGCAATTAAAGGGTTTGGTTCTAGGTGGTGATTCAGAATATGTGATAACGTTATGAAAACACCTTTCCAAAATTTCTCCAAGCTAGGACAAAACCAGTACATATGAATGAGAGATGCCTCTCCCCTTTTGCATTTATCACAAAGCGAACTAATGCTAGGGTAGAATCGAGATAATTTAGATTTAGACATATGGGCTCTGTGAACAATCTTAAACTGTAAAGGGCAGTGGCGAGCACACAGAGAGATTGAATTAACCGATTTGAGAATCGAGTCCCAAGTCTCATCAGATAAGGAGGTATTTAAATCCTGCTCCCATGCCAATTTATTTTTCTCCACAGGGGCACGTCATAAGGCTGCTAGTTTGTCTCGAATAATTGATATTAAACCTTTACCTAGTGGGTTAATGGAAAGAAATAAGTCCATAACATTTTTCTCAGGCATTTCAGGGAAGTTAGGAATTAAAGGAACAATAAAGTGTCTAATTTGGAGATATCTAAAAAAATGTGCATTGGGCAGATTGAACATAGCTGTTGAAAAGAAGCAAAGCAATTATCAATAAAAAGATCTTCAAAATGTCTAATGCCCTTCCTATACCAATCATGGAATGCTGAGTCATACATAGTAGGTAAAAAAAAGGTGATTATGTATGACAGGGCTGGAAACAGAAAAACCATGGAAACCATAAAATTTCCTAAACTGAGCCCATATACGCAAAGTGTGTCTAACAAGAGGATTAGCTATTAATCTGGACACACTACTAGGGAGTACAGAGCCAAGAAGTGCAGAGATAGATAAATCTTTAGTGGAGCTCAACTCCATTGCCATCCAATTAGGGCACTCAGGTTGGCCATGGAAAAAAGACCAAAAGGTAGCACAACGTATATTGGCTGCCCAATAATATAAACGAAAGTTAGGTAAAGCCATGCCACCCTCTTTTTTAGGTTTTTGGAGATAGACTTTATTAATTCTAGAGCGCTTATTCTTCCACAGATATGAAAAAATTATAGAGTCTAAGGAATCAAAGAAAGATTTAGGAATAAAAATTGGGATTGATTGAAATAAATATAAAAGATTAGGGAGAACATACATTTTAACAACGTTAATACGACCTACCAAAGACATAGATAGAGGTGACCATTGTACCAGACTCTGTTTTATAGTGTATGAAAGATTGGCAAAATTTTCACAAAAGAGATCTTTAAACTTCCTTGTGACTGTAATCCCAAGATAGGTAAATTGATTATGGACTACTTTAAAAGGGAGATCACAAAATGTTAATTCTTGTGCTTCTTTATTAATTGGGAAAAGTTCGCTCTTATGTAAATTAAGTTTATAGCCAGAGAACTAGCTAAACTGGTCAAGAAGTGAAAACATTGGAGGTAAGGATGTAGACGAATTTAAGAGAAAGAGTAATAAGCCATCAGCAAAAAGAGAAACTTTATGTTCAACACCCCCTCTCCAAATCCCGGTCAATTCAGGACAATTTAGAGGTGCTATCGCCAAAGGTTCTATAGCCAGATCGAAGAGAAAGGGACTTAAAGGGCATCCCTGACAGGTACCACGTTTGAGGTTAAATAACTGGGATTTCTGAAAATTAGTTAAAACAGAGGCAGTGGGACACAAATACAGCAATTTGATCCAAAAAATAAAACTTTGACCGAATTCAAATTTTTCTAAGACTGCAAAAAGGTAGTTCCACTCTATATGATCAAATGCTTTCTCTGCATCGAGGGAAATAACACATTCAGGAATCCCAGTTGGAGGTGAATATAAAATATTAAATAAACGCCAAATGTTAAAAAAAGGAAGACTGTTTTTAATAAAACCAGTTCGGTCATCAGAAATAATAGAGGGAATAACAGTTGCTAATCAATAAGCCAAAACTTTAGCCAAAATTTTAACATCAACATTAAGCAAAGAAATTGGCCTATACGAGGAACACTCTGTTGGGTCTTTACCCTTTTTTAATAAAAGAATAATAGATGCCTCATTAAAAGAGGGTGGCAATTTGCCGTAATTAAACAAATCAGATAATACTGAGAGTAACTGAGGAGAAAGAAGTGAAGAGAATGATTTATAAAATTCTACGGGGAACCCATCAGATCCAGGAGATTTCCCTGAGGACAATGCAGAAATTGCAAAAGATATTTCTTCTGATGATATAGGCACATTAAGTTTGGCTTTAAAATCAGATGAAAGCGAAGGAATATTCAGATTATTTAAAAAATGATCAACAGAGATGTTATCATTCAAAGATTCAGAGGAATAAAGTCGAGAATAGAAATTTTTAAATGCGTCATTAATTTCTAAGTGATCCGATGTAAAGTCTCCGTTCTCCTTCCGGATCTTTGTAATATGTCGTTTGGCTTTGGAACGCCCCAGCTGATTGGCTAGAAATTTACCAGATTTGTCAATGAATGTAAAAGCGACTCTTACTTTCGAGAATTTGGCATTCGACAGGTTGAGTAGACAGAAGATTAAATTTAGTTTGACGTTCTACCTGCTTCTTGTATAGTTCAGGATTCTTAGTTTGAGCATACAGTTGATCCAATTCTTTAATCTGGTTAGTGAGTTCTAATCGATCTGCACAGGACTTTCTATTAAGATTTGCTGTATAGTAGATGATTTGACCCTTCAGATATGCTTTCATGGCATCCCAGACAATCTGGGATGACACTTCAGGTGATGTATTGGTGTTAAAATAAAAGGTTATCTGATCCTTAATAAATTTTAGAAAATCATCATCCGATAATAAAGTTGAATCAAACCGCCAGTGGTTATTCCTCTGAGGGAGACCAGGAAAGTTTAAAGAGAGAGTAATTGGGGCATGGTCAGAAATCAGTATACTCTGATAATCACAAGAATAGACAAATGGAATGAGTTGGTTATCGAGTAAGAAGTAGACAATTCTAGTAAAGGTATGGTGAACATGTGAAAAAAAAGAATAATCTCCCTCAGTAGGATGAAGAAAACGCCATATATCAGAGATACCATAATTAGAGAGAAACGATTGGATAGTTAAGGCAGATTTAGTAGGAAGTCTAGTAATAGAGGACAATCGATCCAAATTAGGATCTAATCAAAAATTGAAGTCACCACCCAGTATAAGAGAGTATGAGTTTAAGTCTGGTAGTGAGGAAAAAAAAGTTCAAAAAAATTAACATCATCAACATTGTACAACTTTAGTATTATATAGTTTACCAGAAACAATAATAAAACGGCCATTTGAATCAGATATCTTATTGTGGAGTTCAAAAGGGATATTTGAGTTAATAAGGATGGAGACCCCCCCCCCAGCTTTAGCGGCAAAGGATGAATGAAAATGCTGACCCACCCACTTTGACAAAAGCCGGGAGTTATCAAAACAATGAATATGAGTTTCTTGAAGGAAAGCAATGTCAGCTTTGAATTGTTTAATATGTGAGAAGACCTTCCTTCTTTTAACAGGATGATTCAGTCCCTTTACATTCCAGCTCACAAATTTAAGTGTACTAGCCATTATCAATTATTAATGCATAAAAGGCAGCATGCATATAAAAAATCAAGCAGTACAATAACAGTCTGGGAGCAGAGATGTAAACATAGATTCGTAGAATCAAAACATCAACATGTCCTGAGTAACAGAGGAAAGCAATAGAAATAGTGAGTGATGTTAGAACTGGAAAATCCACCCTACCCTCGCAACCCAAAATTAGATGGCTACCAAAAAAAGCAGCTAGCTCTACCAAAAAATTAACCCAAATATGACTTCCAGATCTGTGTCATTAACAACAGTTCCATTTAAATACTATAGCAAATGGTAACTAGTTTATGCACTAGAAAACATAATTACAAATAGGAACAACTTCTGCAGAAGTATAAACCTTAATACAAAGAAAACCAGAAACTAACCTACCCACGAAAAATTATAGAAGGTTAAAAGAGAAAAAAAAAGAAGGGAGGGAGAAAAGGGGGAAAATTATAGATTCGAGGAGAGTACTTATCAACCATTTACAGAAAAAAATGCAGCAAAACTTAAACTATGAATCAACCAACAGGGAGGCCTTGAATAAAAACTCCAAACCTCCGAAACAAGTTAGAGTCAATTGTAGAACTCTATAGATAAAATTATACAGGAATGAAATAGAGTACACAAGTACAATCTAAACATCCGCAGGGAAACATTCAGCACAGAATATCTATTTAGAAACAACACACCAAGTCCAGGGAGAGATTGTCTACAGTCCTTAGAGTTTCAATAGATAATGTCCGAGTTATTCAAGTAAAGTCTGAGTCCGGAAAAAATAATTTTACTATGAGAGGTACTTATCCACCATTTTAGAAGGTCCAACCAGGTTCTGAAGAAGACTAGATAGCCGGAAGACTTCCAACAAATGCCTCAGCCTCCTTCACTGATTTAAGCCATTTATATTCTCCATTAGTAAGCGTAATTCGCAGGTCGACAGGATTGCAAAGGGAGGGTCTAAGTCCACGATCAAAAAGCACTTTCATTACACCTTTAAACTCAGCACGCATCTTCAGAACCTGGGGGGCAAAATCCTCCACAAAACGAATGACTGAATTTTGAAAAGCAAAAGTACCTCTGTGGCGTGCCTCCATAATCAAATGGTTTTTATTGATGAACGCACAAAATTACCGGTCGCGGGCGTGAACCCAGAATGGTGCTGGAAACGTAGACCCTGTGTGCCCTTTCAAGCTCAGGTGGATTCGGAAGGAATTCTTTCCCAAAGATCTCAAAGAGAAAATCGGAAAAATACTTCACAAGGGAACCCTGTTCGGTGGCCTCTGGCAAACCAAGAATTCGTAGATTACAGCGTCTGCTCCGGTTTTCAAGGTCCACCATTTTGGAAAAAAGTTTACTATTCTTCTCCTCTAGGCTGGAACAGAGGGTCTCGAGGTATTCAACACGGCGTTTTAAATCTTCAGAAGTCAAGTCGATGCAAGATAAATGTTCAGCATGATCGTCCACTCTAGCATTGATCCGATCCAATCTGGCATCCAGCTGGTTGAACAAAGTTCTAAATTCCTTTAAAATATCTTCTCGATGACTTTCCAGAACAGCAAGGATCTCAGTCAGCAGAGCCGTAGCTTCCTTTTTCCCGGATTTAGAACTTTTGGTGGACATTATAAGATAGATGTGTTCGCAGGCAAGTAAAAGAGACCTAATAAAATTCCTAGCTAAGGTTTAAGAATGGAGACATATAGTGCAAAGATAGGGAGAATGACGGAACAAAGGTTTGGAGCAGCTAAGCAATCGCCATCTTCCCGGAAGTCCGGAGGGTACAGTTTTAAGGTGCTTGGAACTAGGTACGGAGTAGATGTCAGGGGTAAGTTTTTTGCACAGAGAGTGTTGAGTGCTTGGAACAGGCTGCCAGCGATGGTGATGGAGGCGGATACGATAGGGTCTTTTAAGAGTTCCTGCATAAGTACATGGAGCTCAGAAAACATAGAGGGCTCTGAGTAACCCTAGGTAATTTCTAAAGTAAGTACATGTTCGGCACAGCATTGTGGGCCAAAGGGTCTGTATTGGGCTGTAGGTTTTCTATGTTTCTAAAATAATAAGAGTGCAGAATAAACTGTTACAATTAGAGAGAAAGTGCAATGCAGGCAGACAATAAGGTGCAAGATTATAACGCCATAGATTGGAAGATGAAGAGTTCATTTAATCTTACTAGGGAAACACTGAATAGTGTTATAACAGTGGGATAAAAGCTGTCTTTGAGTCTAGTCCTATGTGACTTTAGGCTTTTATGTCTTCTACTCAACAGAAGGGGGAAGAAGAGAAAATGTCTGGGGGTGAGTGGAATCCTTGATTCTGCTTTATGGAAACAGCATGAGGTGTAGACAGAACTCATGGATTGGGGACTGGTTTCAAATATGTGCTGAGCTGTATCCACAACTCTCTGTAATTTCCGGTGGTCACTGGAAGAGCATTTGTCATACAACAGTAGGATGCTTTCTATGAAGCATCAATAAAAATTGATGGTGGTCAAAGCAGATGTGCCAAATTTCCTCTGTGTCCTAAGGAAATATATAGACCTGTAGGTGAGCTTTCTAGGTCATGGCATTAACATGGTTGGACCAGGACAGACATAGATGATGTTAACTCTTAGGAACTTGACGCTCTCAAGCCTTTTGACCTCAACACCGTTAATGTAAACAGAATTATGTGCAGTACCTGCCCACACCGCCAGATATTTTGTCTTGTTGACATTCAGGGAAAGGCTGTTCATGGCAGTATGAGAATAAACTTTCTATCTCCTTCTGGATTAGTGTCACATGAGATACATCTTACTGTGGGAGTATTGTCTCCATACTTTAGATGGAGTTAGAGCAAAATCTGGTCACACAGACTTGAAGTGTACAAGGAGTAAAGCAAAGGTATGAGGATGCAATAGTGTGAGGTACCAGGGTTAAGAATAATCATAGTGGAGGTTTTGCTGCCTATCCTTACTGACAGGAGGCTGCTGATTAGTTACAAAGGGAAGCATTATGTCCCAGGTCTAGGAGTTTGGTGATGACTTTGCTTGGTATTATAGTATTGAAGGTGGAACTGTAGTCAACTAGCAATAGTCTAACGTAAGTGTTCGTACTTTCCAGGTGGATCAGAAATGTGCATTGAGCCAGGAGTATAACAGCTGCTGCAGAACTGTTTCAGTGATAGTGGAATTGCAGTGGATTGATATTGACTAGAAGGCTGGAAATAATGTGTGTGATGACCAGCCTCTTGAAGCAGTTCACGCTCGTGGATGTCAGAGTCGATAGGCAGTAATCATTAAGGCATGTTTTCTTGTTTTTGTTACTGGGATAACAGCAGTCTTCCTAAAGCAAGTGGGAACCTCAGGTCAAAGCAGGGAGAAGTTAAGAATGGCTGCAATATCCCCACCAGCTGATCTGCACAACATCTAAGAGCATGATCAGGGACATCATTTGAACCAGATGCTTTCCATAGGTTCAGTTTCCAAAAGTCTATTCTTATGTCTGTAAAAGTGACTACAGGGTCAGATGCATTGCAGGCCATTAGGGTGGATTATAACATTCCTATCCCCATCTGTTCAAAACATGCGTAGAATATTTTAAACTCATTAGAACAGGATGTGCATTCAATGGCAATATTGCCTATCTTCATCTTGTAGCCTGTTATAGCATGAACGCCCCGCCACATCTGATAGGACTGGGACTCAATCTTGGACTGCTATTGTCTTTTAACATTTGTAACTCTTTATTGGGAGTCATATCTCAAATTCCTATAAAAGTCAGAATCATCAACTTTGAATATCAGAGTCCTAGATATCCCGGTGCATCCAAGAGGAATATCTGTAAGGTTCTCTTTGGGACACAGTCCTCAACACAATTGCTGATAAAGTCCGTGGCAGTGGTGACATGCTCTTCTCAGCTGGTTGCTGAATCATTGAACTTGGTTCTTGGTTACAATGGCTACAAAGATTTGTATTTGCCTGATAATATAGGACATAATATTTAAAGGGAAATGTAGTTGTAAGATTCAATTAATCAAAGTTACAGCAGTGATTGACTCAGGTTTTGATTGGTTAGGAAGTTTGGCTTGGAATTGATAAAATGCAGGGTAAAGAAAAAATGGTCTATAAATTAGATGGGCTCTTTATACAATTATAGTAAACATGCAAATAGATTATGGAGGGAATCTGGATAGAAATTGTGATATCCAAGAACTATGGCAAGATTGCTCAAAGTCTGAAGCAAGACACATGTAGCAACCAATGACTACTTGAAATAGATTGTGTAAGCAGAGAAATAGGTTTAGCAGCATTGATACACTAGATTTGAGACCAAATGAAGCATAAATATGGTCAGATTACTAATTGTAATGCATGGAGAGTGCTGGCACCTTATATTCTGCAGCAATAACATGTATTGGAATCAATTCAAACTCCAGCAGTGATGGGGAATCGCAGCAGAAAATTGGTCTTCTGGAATAAACACCATCCAATTCAACCCTCCACTAACTTCAGCCAGAAAGCAGCCCAAAACTGAAACACAAAAAGTGATCAACCTGTTATCACCAATTGTCCATCATTGCAGAGCATGAAAGGTGACCTTACCATTAATTAGTTTAAACAAAAATACAAGAAAAATCAGAGCAGGGTAGGCACCAGGTCTGACCCACAATTCAATATGATCATAGCTGATCTACACTGGGCTCAGCTCCCTATCTGTGGCAGTCGTCCATAGCCCTCAAATCTACAATGTTTTCAGGATGTGCCTATCTCCTCTGTCTTTTAAAGTTCTAGCTTTCACAACCATTTGAAGTAGGGAATTCTAAAGATTTACCAACTACTGTGAAAAAAAATTCTATGAACCTCTATTTTAAATGGGCGTCTTGTGACTATGTCCATCACTCAAGACACTCCCACTGGTAAAAACATCCCAATGTCTACCCTGTTTATCTTCCTTGAGTTCTTATATGTTTTAGCAAAGTTATTCCTTGTCCTTCTAAAATCCAAAGCATAGTTGATAATTCCTTTTTCCCTTATTAACATATATTTCTTTAATTGCATCACATTGTATTTGCTGTAGTTTTATAACCTAGAAGGAAAACAGATAAATTAAAATGCAATAGTTCTGCTAAAAAAACAGGTTCAGGGAATTTGCCATGTTTTCCCTTGAAAGAAAGAGAACCACCAATGATCTACTCCATACCTTGCCCAGCTGATGGTGGAGAAAGAGAGGAGTTTTGATTCAAAATGTTATAATCTTTCTGTGATATGCATTTTTAAATAATAAAAGGGATATACTGAGTAATTACATTTCATTTGGCTAGATCACGCAAGTGAGAAAATTGACAGGAGCGATTCTTGGAGGCTGCACCATTCAACATTGAAGGAGGTAAATAATTGGCCTAGTTTTGTTCAGGGAAGGTCATATTTTAATAACTTGCCCAAGTTATTTGATGATCTGTCAAAGTCGGTTGATGACAGAAAGACATTTGAGGTCATATGAAAGCTTTTGTCAAGGTGCTTGTAATTAAAAATAATTAAAGGAAAGAGGCATATTGGATCCAAGGCTGGTTCAGTGGCAGGTCACAAAGAGGAATGGTTGACCGGAGTTTTGTAACTGGAAAACTGATTATTCAGCAGTTCTACAGAGCCCAGTTTTCAGTGGGTTGTTTTTTTTCTGTGTGATTATATCCCAACAATGTACACTGAGATGTAAAATGAATAATTGAGAAGTTTTTAAATGACACACAAAATGACTGTGGGTGGATTGGGAGGATAGTCTGAACTGTAGGAAGTTCTCAATGGACAGCTTAGATTGTCAGAAATGGATTCAGTTCACAGCAGCGTGAGGGAATAATATACATCTGAGAGGGCCTAAGACAACAAAGCAATTAAAAAATGTCCTATAAGGTTTGATCAGAGTAAAGGAGCAGAGAGATTTTGGCAACAGTCCAGAGATCCCTCAGGCAACAGGGAAGATAGGAGAAGTGTTCAAGAAAACACATGTGATATTCTTCTCTCGTGGCAAAAGCAGACAAAAGAATAAATGGGATGTTATTGTAGAATTGTATAAAATACTGGTAACTCATAGTAAGTGCTTGGGTGTTGTGTTCACTGTACAGTTTAGATCTGAAGTAACAAAGGAGTGCAAAGTAGATTTAGAGGATGTAGCAAGAACTGGAGCATTCCAGTTAGAAAGATTAGTTAGGTTGAAATCTTATTCTCTGGAAAAGACAAGATGGAAAATTGATTTAATTAAGGAATTTGAAACTATGGAAGGCCAAGAGGCATTAGAAGACCGGGTCAATATAGATTATAGATATTCATTCACTGAAATATCAGCAAACAAGGGGTAAAGATTTGAATTATTTGGCTGTGGAACTAGAAGGAAAATAATAGGGTATCATTGGAGTCATGAGGCGGCCGGCTCTCCCATCCATTCTGCTCTCCAATGTCCGCTCCCTGGACAATAAAATGGACCACATCCAACTCCAATGGAATACTCGGTGGGAATACAGAGTTTGCTCCGTGTATGTCTTCACAGAGACATGGCTCACTGATGGGATTTCAGACGCTGCCATCCAGCTAGACGGGCTAGCTTTGTTTCATTCAGCCAGAGATGCAGCTGTATCAGGTAAGGTCTGCGGTGGCGGTGTTGACACGGAATGGTGTAAGAACTCTGTGCTGGTTTCCAGACACTGCTCATTGTTAGTGGAGTTTGTGGCAGTTCGATGCAGACCATTTTATTTGCCACTGGAATTCACCTCTGTCCTTATATTCGGTGTCTACATTCCCCCCAGTGCTAATGCTAAGGAGGCACTCTGTGAACTATACGGGGCTATTAGTGAACTGCAGAATGCACACCCTGATGGTCTGTTTATTGTCACCAGTGATTTTAACCACGCAAACCTTAAGTCAGTGCTCCCCAAATTCCATCAGTATGTGGACTTTGCAACGAGGGGGGAGAACATGTTGGACCTGGTTTTGTCAAACATTCCCGACGCGTACTGGGCAGAGCACCACCCCACCACCTCAGATACTCAGACCACATCTCTATTATGCTAATCCCAGCATACAGACCGCTCATCAGGCGCTCCAGACTAGTTCAGAAGCAGGTGAAAACCTGGCCAGCAGGAGCCATCTCTGCTCTTCAAGACTGCTTTGAGCACACTGACTGGCACATGTTCAGGGAGGCTGCAACTGATGGCAACTCTACCAACTTAGAGGAGTACACAGCATCGGTGACCAGCTACATCAGCAAGTGCATTGATGATGTTACTCTGTCCAAGACCATCACTATACACGCTAACCAGAAGCCATCGGTGACCACAGAGGTGCGTGCGCTGCTGAGGACCCGTGACTCCGCCTTCAGAGCAGGTGACAAGGCAGCTTTAACAACAGCAAGGGCCAAACTGTCCCGAGCCATCAGAGGGGCAAAGCGTGCACATGCCCAGCTTCCAGGACTTCCAGGACAGCGACGACATGCGGCGCATGTGGAAGGGCATCCAGGACATCACCAATTACAGGACAACATCACCTGACTGTGCAGGTGATGCCTCCCTCCCAAATGCACTGAATAACTTCTACGCCCAGTTTGAGGCGGAAAATGATGTGGTGGCGAGGAAGTCCACCCCTACTGTGAATGGCCAGGTGCTGTGTCTCTCCATGGCTGAAATGAGAAGAACCCTGTGCAGGGTCAACCCACAGAAGGCTGCTGGACCAGACAACATCCCTGGTAGAGTGCTCAGAGGATGTGCAGACCAGCTAGCAGATGTTCTCACTGACATCTTCAACATCTCCCCGAGCAGCGCCACCATTCCAACGTGCTTCAAGGCCGCCACCATTGTCCCCGTGCCGAAGAAGTCTTCAGTGTTCTTCCTAAATGACTACATCCATTATCATGAAGTGTTTCGAGAGGCTTGTCATGAGGCATATGAAGACCCTGCTTCCCCCCTCACTGCACCCCCTGCAATTTGTGTACCGACCCACTCCGCTCAACAGAAGACACCATTGCCATCACCCTACACCTGGCCCTAACCCACCTGGACAAAAAAGACACATACGTTCGAATGCTGTTCATAGACTTCAGTTCCGTATTCAGCACAATCATCCCTCAGAAACTGATCAGAAAGCCGAGCCTACTGGGCCTGAACACCTCCCTCTGTAACTGGATCCTAGACTTCCTGACTGGGAGATCTCAGTCAGTCCGGATCGGGAGCAGCATCTCCAACACCATCACACTGAGCACGGGGGTCCCCAGGGTTGCATGCTCAGTCCACTGCTGTTCACTCTGCTGACCCACGACTGTGCTGCAACACACAGCTCGAACGATATCATCAAGTTCTCCGATGACATCACGGTGGTGGGTCTCATCAGTAAGAACGACGAGTCAGCATACAGAGAGGAGGTGCAGCGGCTAACGGACTGGTGCAGAGCCAACAACCGGTCTCTTAATGTGAACAAAACAAAAGAGATGGTTGTTGACTTCAGGAGGGCACAGAGCGACCACTCCCCGCTGAACATCAATGGCTCCTTGGTAGAGATCGTAAAGAGCACCAAATTCCTTGGTGTTCACCTGACAGAGAATCTCACCTGGTCCCCCAACACCAGCTCCATAGCAAAGAAAGCCCAGCAGCGTCTCTATTTTTTGCAAAGGCTGAGAAAAGTCCATCTCCCACCCCACATCCTCATCACATTCTACAGGGGTTGTATTGAGAGCATCCTGAGCAGCTGCATCACTGCCTGGTTTGGAAATTGTACCATCTCGGATCGCAAGACCCTGCAGCGGATAGTGAGGTCAGCTGAGAAGATCATCAGGGTCTCTCTTCCTGCCATCATGGACATTTACACTACATGCTACATTCGCAAAGGAAACAGCATTATGAAGGACCCCATGCACCCGTCATTAAAACTCTTCTTCTTCCTGCTGTCTGGGAAAAGGCTCCAAAGCATTTGGACTCCTACGACCAGACTATGTAACAGTTTCTTCCCCCAAGCTACCAGACTCCTCAATACCTGAAGCCTGGACTGACACCTTGCCCTACTGTCCTGTTTATTATTTATTGTAATGCCGATACTGTTTTTGTGCACTTTATGCAGTCCAGTGTAGGTCTGTAGTCTAGTATATCTTTCTCCGTGTTTTTTTTTATCACGTAGTTCAGTCTTGTTTTTGTACTGTGTCATGTAAACCGTGGTCCTGAAAAACATTGTCTCATTTTTACTATGCACTGTACCAGCAGTTATGGTTGAAATGACAATAAAAGTTGACTTGACTTGACTTGACTTGAGTCAGAATGAGTGTTGGGTATCTGAAACTCACTGCCAAAATATTAATAAAGTTGTGTGAATATTTCAATTGCATATATAGTAATATTAATAATGTTACTATAAATATTCAATGTTAATAGAGTCAACAGAAATATTAAGAGTCCTTCACTATTTTCAAAAAAATACTTGGATAAGCATTTATGGTTCAAGAGCTGGAAAGTGTGTTTTGGCTGCTTCTTTCGTTGTACTGACATGACGAGTTGTAAGGTCACCTGCAATATTATAAATCACTATGCATCTATGAACAAGTTGTAGGAAACACAAAAATTTGCACTATGAAAAATGTGGTCTTATTTTTACTATACATTAGGACAAATGCATAAACACTAAGATAAACTGTATTAATCATAATGCTATGTGTATTGTCACCAGTAATTCAATATAACTTGACAAGCCATTAATTCTGAGAAAATGTTTATCTCACTATCAAGATATTACATCTGGAAGCCTTCAAAAGTTAATGTTCTGTAGGTGTTTTCCAGGTCTAAACTGATTTATCGCTTCTGTATATAATCCTACTATCGGCATGTTGCTACAATCTTAAGTTTCTGCATAATTTTAAATGTTAAAATTTCACCTGATAGTTTGTGTTTCTTGGAAAAGATGGCAGTGAACACTTACAGGCCCATCCAGCTCTAAATGGCAAAGTAACAATTGTTAATTCAATGGGATACTGAAACATATGTTTCACATCATGTGAAGGAAATTGCAGTTTAATGTCTGATCAAATAAAGAGTACAGAGGAAAACTGAAGTTTTCAAACAGTGGGTGTAAGATAACAGATATACCCATTTGATGGCATGGCTATATTGGAGAATTAGCTTACTCAACCAGTATATAAAGCATTGCCTATATTTATAATAAATAAAAGCATAATCAAATTGATACAGAATAGAAACCATTACAGCACAGGAACAGAACCTTCAGCCCAAAATGTCTGTGCCAGACACAATGCCGAATAAACTGAATCTCTTCTGCCTGTAGGCTATCTTCTGTCCATTGCCTGCATATTCATATGTCTATCTAATAGTCTCTTAAACACCATAATCTAATTCCAAACTGGGATTATTTATGCTTTGATTGAGTGTTTTTTAGTCTATGAAGTCATATATCATCCATCTATGATTGTGATATAATTCCAGTATCATTAATTTTACAATGGCTTTCTTGCAATGGGAATTCTGATGTATTTTCATCAACACAATCAAAGGAATTTTAAAATGATACTTATTAAGCACCTCATTTTGATGGATCTTAATTTACTGCCCAATATATCCTAACCCAATAGGTGTATCTAAGGTGCAGATCGTATTAAAGTGTTTGAATCACAAAAAAGAGAAAATCTGCAGATGCTGGAAATCAAAGTAATACACACAAGACGCTGGAGGAAATCAGCAGGCCAGGTAGCATTTACAGAAAAGAGTAAACATTCCAGGCTGAGACCTATCACCAGTCCTGATGAAGGGTCTTGGCCCGAAACATGAACTGTTTGCTCTCTTCCATGGGGTATGCCCGGCCTGCTGAGTTCCTCCTGCATTTAGTGTGTTTTACCATATTCAAGTGTTATTTTTCATGGTGCTTTTCTGCTTAATGCTCTATTCATGATTTTCAAGTTATAAATTTATTCTAAATTATAATTCTAAAGTACAGGTTCTCAGCTTCATATTTTCTCAGTTACACACTCTGATATTTTCAAATTTTCACTCGATGAAAACTTCTTTCAAAAGACACTGCTGGTGAACAGATAGGCAGCTACATCCTTTCGTAGATGGAAAGCTAAGGAATTGTAAGAGTTATGTTTTGTTAGTAAGTAATATATTTGTAGTTATTGTACCCTCACTGGAACACAGAATTCTGCAGGAATTTCGTATGGCTTTGTTAGTGGAAGATCCCACCTCACCAATTTGATTGGATCATTCAACAAGACAGCTGAGTGCTTTGACACAGCAGTGCAGTTGATGATAATTAAGGAACAAAAAAAAAACATTTAGGAGGTACACTGATGGCATGTAAGTTGCTAATACAAAGAAGACTAAGGGAAAAGTTCGTGAAAATGGGATCAGTATAATCTGATACTCAATAATCAGTGAGAACCATTGACCTGAACGATTTGTTTCTGTGCTGTATGTCACTACCACTATGATGTTATGACATTTGCCTGAAAATCAGACCATTTAATTTTTTTTTACTGGATAATGTGATTCAATAGTGATCTTACCCGAAGTGAATAAAATAAACAATAATTTTCAGAATAAATTATGATCCTCACTAAACTAGATCAAGCAGTTGGGAAAACACTTGCATGTCTCATTACCAAAACTCAGAGTTCAAAATAAATTTATTATCAACGTACATGTATGTCACCATGTACAATCATTTTCTTGCAGGCATACTTAATAAATCCAATAACCGTAATAGAATCAATGAACAGCCACACCAACAGGTCGGACAACCATTGTGCAAAAGACAACAGTGCAAATACACAAAGAAAGAAAAGTAATAAATAATAATAAATAGATGAACAGACAAACAAACAAACAAATAAATAAATAAGCAATAGGTATCAAGACCATGAGATTAAAACTCCTTGAAAATAAGTTCATAGTTTGTAGAAACAGTTTAATGATGGTTCAATTGAAGCTGAGTGAAATTATCCTCTCTGGTTCAGGAGTCTGATAGTTGAGGGGTAATAACTGTTCCTTAACCTGGATGTGAGTTTCGAGGCCCCTGTACCTTCTCCCTGATGGCAGCAGTGAGAAAAGAGTATGGGGGTTCCTGATGATGGATGCTGCTCTCCTGTACATGCTCCATGTACAGTAGTTGTGCTCACCGGGGGGCATGGAGGGTGGACTTTACCCATGACAGACTAGGCTGCATCCACTACTTTTCTGTTCAAGGGCTTTGGGGTTTTTATACCAGGCTGTGTTGCAGTCTGTCAATATACTCTCCATCGCACATCTATAGAGGTTTGTCAAATCTTTAGACGTCATGCTAAATTTTCACAAAATCCTAAAGAAGTAGAGGTGCTGCCTTGATTTGTCCATGATTGCATTTACATTCTGGGCCCAGGAAAGATCCTCTGAAATGATAACTCTGAGGAATTTGAAGTTGCTGACCCTTTCCACTTCTGATCCCCTGATGAGGACTGGCTCACAGACCTCCAGATTCCTTCCCAAAAAGTCAATAATGAGCTCCATGGACTTGCTGACATTGAGTGAGAAGTTGTTGTTGTGACCACTCAGCCAGATTTTCAATCTCCCTCCTATATGCTGATTCGTCACCACCTTTGATTCAGCAAATTTAAATATAGCATTGGAGCTGTGCTTAGCGACACAAGCATATTTATAAAGCGAAGAAAAGCAGGGACTAAGCACACAGCCATGTCATGCCCATGTACTCTTTGATGCTGTTGGGAGATGTTGTTGTCAATTGGGGTCTGCAAGCAAGGACATCGAGGAACTAATTGCACAAGGAGGTTTGATGCCAAAGTCTTGAAGCTTATTGATTAGTTTTGATGGGATGATAGTATTGAATGCTCAGCTGTCGGCGATAAAGGACATCCTGATGTATGATTTGTTGCTGTTCCAGGGTTGAGAGAAGAGGCAATGAAATGTCATCTTCGGGACCTGTTCTGCTTGTTGGCCTCAGGCAGGAAGTGGTATGTTTCATCACTAACCTCTCAAAAACACTTCATACTGCGGATGTAAGTGCTACTGGATGATAGTCATTGAGGCAGGTTACAATGTTCTTAGGCTCCGGTATAACAGGTGCCTGCTTGAAGCAGGTGGATATAAGACCATAAGATATAGGAGCAGAAGTAGGTCATTCAGCCCATTGAGTCTGCTGCACCATTCAATCATGGCTGATCCAATTCTTCCAGTCAACCCTACTCCCCTGCCTTCTCCCCGTACCCTTTGATGGCCTGGCTAATCAAGAACATATCTCTGCCTTAAATGCACCCAATGACTTGTGGCAATGAATTCCATAGATTTGCCACCCTCTGACTATAGTAATTTCTCCATATCTCTGTTCTAAATGGACGTTCTTCAATCCTGAAGTCATGCCCTCTGGTCCTAGACTCCCCTGCCATGGGAAATAACTTTGCCATATCTAATCTGTTCAGGACTTCAAACATTTGGTATGTTTCTATGAGATCCTCCCTCATTCCCCTGAACTTCAGGGAATACAGCCCAAGAGCTGCCAGATCTTCCTCATACAGTAACCCTTTCATTCCTGGAATCGTTCTCGTGAATCTTCTCTGAACCCTCTCTAGTGTCAGTATATCCTTTCTAAAATCAGAAGCCCAACACTGCACACAATATTTCATGTGGTCTCCCAAGTGCCTTATAAAGCCTCAACATCACATCCCTGTTCTTATATTCTATACCTCTAGAAATGAATGCCTTTTCACATCACCTCAGGACTGGTATCATCAGGGACTGTGAGAGTTCCTGATGGTTCCTTCGTGTTTCGATGGTCAAAGTGAACATAGAAGGCATTGAGCTCATAACCATAACCCTGCTGTCACCTTTGTGGGTTGATTTCACTTTGTAAAAGGTGATAGCATTCAAGCCGTGCCACTGCTGTCAAGCATCCTTTGATGATTAAAGTTTAGTCTGGAATTGCCATTTTGCTTTCCAGACATCTCACCTGAACCTCTTGTAACTTCCTTGGTCACTAGACAAGAATGCTTCTAATATGGCTCTCAGCAGATTGTGGATCTCATGGTTTATCCAGGGATTCTAGTTCAGGAAGACTGAATGATTTTGTGGGAACATACATGTCTACAACTGTTTTTATAAAGTCTATGACAACTGTGCTATAGTGTTTCAGATCCACAGGTGAGTCCTTGAACACAGCCCTTTCCACCAACTTGGAATCATCTCAGAGCTGTCCCTTTGCCTCACGTGGCCACCTCTTTGTTGGCTTTATCTCTGAAGGTTTGTTCTTTAGCGTCTACCTGTATGCAGATAGGAAAAGGGCAGGCAATTGAACAGATTTCCTGAAATGGGTACAGAATAGTAGATATTCCTTATCTTAGTATAGCAGTTGTCTAGTGTGTTAGAACCCTGGTGCCACGGGTAGTATGTTAACGCTAATTGGGCATGGATTGCTTCAAGCCAACCTGATTGAAATCTCTGACTATGATATGAAATGCTTTAGGGTGCTTTGTTTCTTTTTGATTATGGTATCATGCAGTACCTCAAGTGATTGATTATAGTTGGCTGCTGATGGTATATAAACTACAGTCAGGATCACAGAGGAGAACACTCTTGGTAAGTAGAATGGTTGGCATTTGAGCATTTTGGTGATCAAGGTATACATAACATCTAGCACATTCAATGACATCCCATTACTGGACCAGCACACTCAACAGTTTTGGACTAAAATGGGAACTCTTGTATGGGACCACTTGCAAAATAGAAGATGATAAGGCACTGAAATTCTCAATGAGACATGAATTAAATGGTCTCCATTCTGAAATCAGTGTTTTAATCACAACACATATTCCAATGATCAAAATACTTGTACAGTTATTTTTCCTTCCTGTTATTGTTTACTGCCTTTATTTATGTTATGTACATGATATCTACTGGTGAACCTTGCCACATAAAGCATTCCATACCACATGGTACTGTTGGGCTATATGTTGGATGCATTTCAGAGGATAGAGGACCATATATGGCGTGGAGATTATGGTGGGAAAGGGCACTGGCCACACTCATAACAGTCAAATCATCCCTTCATGCTTTCTCAAATCATCCTTTCTCTTCACCACCACGGCAGGCTTTTACAGATGTAGTCTGAGCTGCCACAGGGAGAGAAAGTCTTTTCCAGATTCATAATTTCCCTGCACAGAGTTTCTTAATGATACACAGAAATGCATTATCTCAGAATTTACCATCTCTTTCACGGCAGGAGCAATGACAATGAGATTTCAATGGCTTTAACAACCCGTTTCATGTTGTGCCATTGGGATAATGGTCAACAGAGTCTTATTTTACCACATCTCAAAATCAGAATCATGTTTATTACCACTAATATATCATGAAATTTGTTGTTTTGTAGCAGCAGTACAGTGCAGGCAGAAGAAATTGCCATAAGCTACAAAACAAAACAAACAGTACAAAAAGGAATAGTGAAGTAGGCTTCATGGGCTCATGTGGACCATTTACAAATCTGATGGCAGAAGAGAAGAAGCTGTATCTACAACCATGAATGAGTCTTTAGATTGTTATACCTCCTCCCTGATGATAGTAATAAAAAGAGGGCATGTTCTGGATAATGAGGGTCCTGAATGATGGATGCCACATTCTGGAGGTACCAACTCTTGAAGATGCTCTTGATGGTGGAGTCTACAACCCTCTGCAGCTTCTTTCAATCCTACGCATTGGAACCTCTATACTAGACAATGATGCACCCTCCCCCCACCTTCCTTATAGGGCCGCTACCCCCTCCCTCTTCAGTCCTGACGAAGGGTCTCGACCCAAAATATTGACAACTCGCTTCCACGGACACTGCCCGGCCTATTGAGTTCCTCCAGCTTGTTGTACCTGTTGCTTTGACCACAGCATCTGCAGTGTACTTTGTGTAGACAAAGATGCAGCAGTTGGAATGCTATAGGGTACAGTTGTAGAAATTTGCTAGAGTCTCTGGTGACATACCGAATCTCTTCAAGTTCCTAATTGTCTCATTCATGATTGTTTCTAAATAAATTCAGTGCATTTATCAGGCAACTGGATCCTTCAACAACACATGGCCTGTAGTCTAAGCATAGACAAGATGGAAGGTATAGATGTGCTTTGTATAGCAATTCAGAAACAAAGCGCTGGTAACACGAAGATGTAACTTTTTTCTTTTTTTCTGCAGATACACAAATTGCTGAAGTTATGAAATGCTTGACAATCAGCAATGTACTTGAGTTATGGTGGAGTTAGTTTCAATTTACTTCAACAATGCAGAATGGCCAAATTTGGATCAGAGCCCCTCCATGTCCCTTGCCAATGAAGGCAAGAATAAAGGAAAATTGTGTTTATTGTCCTTCTGGTTACAAATTCAATTTTACTAGCTTTACCTTGTTATCAAATTTTTGTAAGTAGTTTATATGAAATTCAATCCTTAATGCTGTCAAATGACAGGGAACAAAGTACAAAGTGGAGATGAAAGTCTCAGAATCAGAGCAGGAGTGCGGTGGGAGCCATTTTGATTTTTTCTTCTTCTCATCCGAGTTAAGAGAGGTGGGACTGCGCAGGCGTGTGACATCGGGCAGTGAAGCGTGGAAGATTTGAAAGGAACACAGCCTTATACAGCGGGCAGTGGAGTGAGCCAGGAGCAGAGTGAAGACTTAAGGGCTTTGGTTCAACAGGATTAGGCTGAAACGAGTGAGGCAAGGTAGGT
This sequence comes from Hypanus sabinus, assembly GCF_030144855.1. Taxonomy (NCBI): domain Eukaryota; kingdom Metazoa; phylum Chordata; class Chondrichthyes; order Myliobatiformes; family Dasyatidae; genus Hypanus; species Hypanus sabinus. The sequence goes on along the minus strand of NC_082724.1, from coordinate 43,927,326 downwards.
TTAGTTTTCAATTTTTCCTGTTATTTGAGGAAAGGAGGAAGTATAAGTGTGAGGGCAGCTTGTTGTTCTTGGTGTCAGATGTGGGAGGTCCTGGAGTCTCCTAGCCTCCCAGACATCCACATCTGTGCCAGGTGCGCCGAGCTGCAGCTCCTAAGGGACCATGTTAGGGAACTGGAGCTGCAGCTCAATGACCTTCGTCCGGTCAGGGAGAGTGAGGAGTTGATAGAGAGGAGATACAGGCCGGTGGTCACACTGGGGCCACGGGAGGCAGACAGGTGGGTCATGGTTAGGAGGGGGAAGGGGAAGAGTCAGGTACTAGAGAGTGCCCCAGTGGCTGTACCCCTTGACAATAAGTTTGAGTACTGTTGGGAGGGGACAACCTACCTGGGGGAAGAAACAGTGGCTGTGCCTCTGGCACAGAGTCTGGCCCTGTAGCTCAAAAGGGTAGGGAAAGGAACAGAAAGGCAGTAGTAATAGGGGACTCGATAGTTAGGGGGTCAGATAGGCAATTCTGTGGATGCAGTCAGGAGACCTGGACGGCAGTTTGCCTCCCCGGTGCCAAGGTCTGGGATGTTTCTGATCGCGTCCAAGATATCCTGAAGTGGGAGAGTGAGGAGCCAAAGGTTATTGTACATATAGGTACCAATGACATAGGTAGGGAAAGGGAAGAGGTCCTGAAAGGAGAATATAGGGAGTTAGGAAGGGAGTTGAGAAGAAGGACCACAAATGTAGTTATCTCAGGATTACTGCCTGTGCCACACGACAGTGAGAGTAGGAATGGAAAGAGGTGGAGGATAAATGCATGGCTGAGGGATTGGAGCAGGGGGCAGGGATTCAAGTTTCTGGATCATTGGGACCTCGTTTGGGGCAGGTGTGACTTTTACAAAAAGGACAGGTTGCACACGAATCCTAGAGTGACCAATATCCTGGCGGGGAGATTTGCAAAGGATACTGGGGAGACTTTAATCTAGAATGGCTGGAGGTTGGGAATCAAATTGAAGAGCCTAGGAGAGAGGAGGTTAGTTCACAAATAGGGAAAGCTAGTAGACAGTGTGTGAGGGAGGATAGGCAGGTGACAGAGAAGGGGAGCGCTCAGACCGAAGATGTGGGGAGAAGGAAGAAAAAGATAGTAAAGTTGTTTGCACTGTTAGGGATAAACAGAGAGTAAGAGGTGGAGAGTTTCTTAAATGCATCTATTTTAATGCTAGGAGCATTGTAAGAAAGTTGGATGAAAGAGCATGGATTTATACCTGAAAATATGATGTTGTAGCTATTAGTGAAACATGGTTGCAGGAGGGGTGTGATTGGCAACTAAATATTTCTGGATTTCGTTGCTTCAGGTGTGATAAAATCGGAGGAGCAAGAGGAGGAGGTGTTGCATTGCTTGTCAGAGAAAATATTACAGCTGTGCTTTGGAAGGATAGATTAGAGGGCTCATCTAGGGAGACTATTTGGGTGGAATTGGGGAATGGGAAAAGTGTAGTAACACTTACAGGGGTGTATTATAGACCACCCAATGGGGAGCGAGAATTGGAGGAGCAAATTTGTAAGGAGATAGCAGACGTTTGTACTAAGCACAAGGTTGTGATTGTGGGAGATTATAATTTTCCACACATAGACTGGGAAGCCCATTCAGTAAAAGGGCTGGATGGCTTGGAGTTTGTAAAATGTGTGCAGGCTAGTTTTTTGCAGCAGTACAAAGAGGTACCAACTAGAGAAGTGGCAGTGCTGGATCTCCTGTTTGGGAATGAGATAGGTCAGGTGACGGAGGTACGTGTTGGGGAGCACTTTGGGTCCAGTGATCACAATGCCATTAGCTTCAATATAATTATGAAGAAGGATAGGACTAGACCCAGGGTTGAGATTTATGACTGGGGAAAGGCTAACTTTAAGGAGATGTGAAAGGATTTAGAAGGAGTGGATTGGGACAACTTGTTTTATGGGAAGGATGTAATAGAGAAATGGAGATAATTTAGAGGTGAAATTTTGAGGGTACAGAATATTTACGTTCCTGATAGGTTGAAAGGAAAGGTTAAAAGTTTGAGAAAGCCATGGTTTTCAAGGAATATAAGAACCTTGGTTTGGAAAAAGAGAGAGAGATCGACAATAAATATAAGCAGCATGGAGTAAATGAGATGCTTGAGGAATATAAAGAATGTAAAAAGAATTTTAAGAAAGAAATTAGAAAAGCGAAAAGAAGGTATGTTATTTTGGCAATTAAGGTGAAAATAAATCCAAAGGGTTTCTACAGTTATATTAATAGAAAAAGGATAGTGAGGGATAAAATTGGTCTCTTGGAGAATCAGAGTGGACAGCTATGTACGGAGCCAAAAGAGATGGAGGAGATTTTGAACAATTTCTTTTCTTCAGTATTCACTAAGGAGAAGGATATGGAATTGTGTAAGGTAAGGGAAACAAGGAGGGTAGTTATGGAAGCTATGATACTTAAAGAAGAGGAAGTACTGGAGCTTTTAAAGAATATAAAAGTGGATAAGTTTCTGGGTCTTGACAGGATAGTCCCTAGGACCTTGAGGGAAGTTAGTGTAGAAATAGCAGGGGCCCTGACAGAAATATTTCACATATCTTTAGAAATGGGGATGGTGCCGGATGATTGGCGTATTGCTCATGTTGTTCCATTGTTTAAAAAGGGTTCTAAGAGTAAACTTAGCAATTATCGGCCTGTAAGTTTGACGTCAGTGGTGGGTAAATTAATGGAAAGTATTCTTATAGATGGTATATATAATTATCTGGATAGACAGGGTCCGATTAGGAACAGTCAACATGGATTTGTGCATGGAAGGTCAAGTTTGACAAATCATATTGAATTTTATGAAGAGGCTACTAGGGAAATTGACAAGGGTAAAGCAGTGGATGTTGTCAATATGGACTACAGTAAGGCCTTTGACAAGGTTCCACATGGAAGCTTAGTTAGGAAGGTTCAATCATTAGGTATTAATATTGAAGTAGTAAAATAGATTCAACAGTGGCTGGATGGGAAATGCCAGAGAATAATGGTGGATAACTGTTTGTCAGATTGTGACTAGTAGTGTGCCTCAGGGATCTGTACTGGATCCAATGTTGTTTGTCACATGCATTAATGATCTGGATGATGGAATGGTAAACTGGATTAGTAAGTATGCAGCTGATATTAAGATAGGTGGCATTGTGGATAATGAATCAGGTTTTCAAAGCTTGCAGAGAGATTTAGGCCAGTTAGAAGAGTGGGCTGAAAGATGGCAGATGGAGTTTAATGCTGATAAGTGTGAGGTGCTACATTTTGGTAGAACTAATCAAAATAAGACATACATGGTAAATAGTAGGGCATTGAGGAATGCAGTAGAACAGAGTGATCTAGCAATAATGGTGCAGAGTTCCCTGAAGGTGGAATCTCATGTGGATAGTGTGGTGAAGAAAGCTTTTGGTATGCTGGTCTTTATAAATCAGAGCATTGAATAAAGGAGTTGGGATGTAATGTTAAAATTGTACAAAGCGTTGGGGAGGCCAAATTTGGAGTGTTGTTTACAGTTCTGGTCACTGAATTATAGGAAACATGTCAACAAAATAGAGAGAGTACAGAGGAGATTTACTAGAATGTTACCTGGGTTTCAGCACCTAAGTTACATAGAAAGGTTGAACAAGTTAGGTCTTTATTCTTTGGAGCATAGAAGGTTGAGGGGGACTTGATAGAGCTATTTAAAATTATGAGGGGGATGGATAGAGTTGATGTGGATAGGCTTTTTCCATTGAGAGTAGGGGTAACACGAGGTGGGACTTCTTTACTCAGAGAGTGGCAGCTGTGTGGAACGAGCTTCCAGTAAAAGAGGTAGAGGCAGGTTCGATTTTGTCATTTAAAAAAAAATTGGATAGGTATACGGACAGGAAAGGAATGGAGGGTTATGGGCTGAGTGCAGGTAGGTGGGACTAGATGAGAGTAAGCATTCAGCACGGACTAGAAGGGCCGAGATGGCCTGTTTCCGTGCTGTAATTGTTATATGGTTATATGAGACATGGAGAAAATTTACTTTGCTTGCTGGGTCTAAGCATATCCCGTGTCATTAGTGGCCAATATATTCAGTTCCTTGCTCGAGGTGCCAATGTACATTAGAACATATGGTATAGAAACAGAAGCAGGTAATTCAACCCCTGGTACCTGTTCTGCATTCATTGTTTAATATTGTAATTTTTTTTACTTTGCTTCTATTTTTCTGCATCATTCCCATAAGCCATAATATCTAAAAAGTCTTGTCTTTCCCTCATTTTGAATGTATTCAACAACGAATCTCCAGAATTCTCTTGTGAATTCCAATGACACATCACTCAATGTACAAAGAAATTTCATCTCATTTCTACCCTTGCTATCTGACCTCTTGATTTGAGACAATGATTTCTGATTCAGCTGTTGAAATTGTGCTGAGTAGAAACACTCAGCTGAAGAAACTATTCAAAATCAGCCTCATGTGACTTATTTAGTCTGTGGACATGGGTTAAAGAGTTTATCAACTTATGTAAATAATCATCTATTCATATCGCAAGGTGACAGCAAAGGAGTATCTATAGAGAAGTGCTGCATCATTCAAACATACAACACAGTGAAGACGTCAAGTAACACAAAAGCATAAAAGAAATGCATAAGCTGTGGAAAGTAGAAAATGACTTCTGTTTTAGGGAGATAATAGATTTCTACTTTACAGGAGGAAAATATAAATGTAAAATGAAACTGGCATCTAGGCTCAGCAGAATTTTAACCATAAGAACAATAAATATGACCAAGAGTTGCCACTCAGACACTCATACTTTCTCTGTCAGCAACCAAGTGCATGGCTGATCTAGTCATTGCCCTCAATGCTACTTTCCTATTAATCTCAAAAATCCTCTATTTCCCTGAAGTATAAAAGCCTATCTTTCTATGTGTTGGAAGCCTCCAAAGCTCCCTGGAACTGAGACTTCCAACGATCCATAACTTCTCTCATCTAATTTTTAAATGGATGATCCATAATGCTTAAATCCATTCTATTTTTTCCACCAGAAGTAAAACTCTCATGACATCTCCTTATCAAGTCACCGATAATGCTGCCAGTTTCATTTTGATACTTATGAAGAGAAGCAATGAGGTACAATATTAAGCAGGTATGACAAATCAGTGAAATTGACTGATATCAGAGAGAGGTGTATAATCTGGGTGCTGTTGTTATCAGATGCTACAGGCCAAGGGCATCCAACACTAATTCACCAGTGCAGTGCCAAGTTATCTATGGTGCTGAAGGAGAGAGGAATTCCTGGGATTATTTCCAATTGGGCAGCTAAGATTTAATGAAGATTGATTTACATTTTGAACAATTTATATGGAATAACTACCTCCTCTAGGAAATCAACTACAAAGGATGAATTTAAAGAGTAGAAAAATGAAGATGAGGTAGTTTGTTTTTATAATTTTTAGAGATATGGCATGGCAACAGGCCCATCCATCCCAACAAACATGCACTGCCCCAGTATACCAAGGGACCAATTAACCAGCTACCCTGTATGCCTTTGCAAACTGCAGCACTCAGAGGAAACCCACATTGTCATGGTCAAAACGCATGAACTCCTTACAGCAATGGCAGGAATGCAAAGTAGTGCATACTGTAATACCTATCATGAGATAATTTTGGCAGGGTCCTTTGAGGGAAAATCGGATAAATATTTGGAAAAAGGACATTTACAAAGATATTGGAGTGAGGAAATGGATTTCCTTTGGTTTGGTTTGAGAGCCTCACATAAATGAAGATTGGTAAAGTCCTACTCCACTGAAAATGCAATACAACCAGCTGATTTGTGTTTGGTGTAAGATTTTCAGCAAAAATCCTTTGGATTAGTAAAGTGCATCACACCAGCTGTTGTTTGATGCCACTTGCTTTTGTCCCACAGCCAGCCACTGAGCTTTGAAACTTCTCATCAAGTAGAAAAACAATCATCATAATAAGTATATGTATCAAAACTCTTCAAATAATTGTACAACAAGATTGAATCTCTATGTAACTACTCACATATAAGAATCTGTCCGCGTAATTAAGGTGGTGCACCCAGCTTGTGAAAAGTACAACAGTGCAACAGCCTTTTTCTGTGCTTAACCCCAATATTTTTGAAGTTATCACCTTTTGCTTACACAACTCTGTTCAACAGAATGCAGCATCAAATATAGGGGACATGCAATAGAATCATATGGTATCAAATTTCAATTATTCTCCACATCCATAATTGCTATTGGTAGAGTGACATTGGTAATTGCTGATACATGTGCAAATAACATCGGGCACATTTGGTAATAAATGCTGATGACCAAATAATAGATAAATATTTGCTGCAATGAACTGGAATGATGGTTCAGTGAAGTAATAAAGAAAACAAGTGTGCCACCAGACTACATTTTAATGGCATCTATTTAACGCTCTGAAATAGAGTGTTCATTAAGAATCAGTTTGTGCTCTTCACATGCTCTAAAATGAAAGGCTACTTCCATTGCCAGTTCTATTACTGAACTCAGCCCTGCAGCCAGAAATACAAACTTAAATAAATCAGAAACTATTTTCTTCAGAAGCTATTGACACCTCCAGAGTACTGATGCCTTGCCTACATTATGAACCAACTTTGATCAAGCTGAATTAATATTCATATTTCATGAAGCTCTGTATGTCAATAACATTACAGTTGTAAAATACTCATGAAATAATAGAATGACTAATTTTTCCAAGCATACTAATCATAAGTTTAAGGCTATGTTCTTGACATTGTACTATATCTGTATTAATCCAGCTGTGTAAAATTAATAGATTTGAATTTTGTTTGTGTTGTAGTTATAACATAAATTTATAATTAATTACCAAATAAACAAAAAACAGGTCATAAGAAAATCTGAGCACTCTGAAGAACAAACTTATGTTATTTCTACCTTTGAAATTTATCCTGTTAGTAGCACGAAACACATTGTTTAGTCACAGCAGGATTTTGTGTGCTACTTTCAATTTTTGCCACAGACTTCAATGAAAGGAATTTTGATGTTACACTGTAGTATTTAGATGGATATGAGCAAAGCCATCCAAGTGGGATTAGCTCAGTTAGGCTACTTGGTTGGCATGGCTGAGTTGATTGGAAGGCCCTGTTTCCTTGTTGTTAGGCTCCTTGATTTTTTAATGATAGCTGTTGACTCTCCTATCCACTATGCATTACCAACTCAGGATAAATTCTAGGCAACAATTATTCTTCCCAGAGAGCATCACAATCAAAGAATTGCTTTGCAATGTAACAAAGTTTAAATATTACAGCCCTTCACCAACAGTGCGATATCTCTATCTAGACATCAATAAGACAAATTACTAGTTAACCAATTATCTTTGGTTTCATTTCAGGGAATTTTAAAATGCAGTAGCCAGACCCATGTTGTAAATATTAAAAATCCAAGTCTTTTTGTTAAACTGTTTGAACCACTGTTAGATAGATGGCTTAGAGTAGGACTATTCTGAAGAGTCAATATTTGAAATAAGTGATATTCTTTCACAAAGTAAAATGCATTCAAGACAAAGAAGGGAATTGTGCACCCAATTAAAATCTACTTAAAATTACTCTGATTTCAGAGGCATGCTAACTGATGCCAGAGTGGATCAAAATCAGATTTAGCACTGACATACGTGATGAAATTTTTTGTTTTGTGGCAGCAGTACAGAGTAATACATTAAAAATTATGTTAAGTATTATAAATAGATCATAAGACATTGGAGCAGAATTAGGCCATTTCTACGGATTCTCTAACTGGCTAAGGAAGTTACTCCTCATCCCTGTTCTAAATGGACATCCCTCTATTCTGAGGCTATTCTCTCTGATCCTAGACTCCCCTGGTATAAGAAACATCCTAACCACATCCACTCTAACTAGGACTTTCAATATTCAATAGGTTTCAATGAGATCCCCCCTCGTTCTTCTAAATTCCAATGAGTACAGGCCCAGAGCTTCATAGGTTAACCCTTTCATTGCTGGAATCATTCCTGTGAACCGCCTCTGGACCCTTTCCAATGTCACCACATCTTTTCTTAGATAAGGGGTCCAAAACTGCTTACAATACTTCAAGTACCGTTTGCCAAGTTCCTTATAAAGACTCGGCATTACATCCTTGCTTTTATATTCTAGTCCACTTGAAATGAATATTAACATTGCATTTGCCATCCTTACCATTGTCTCAAACTGCAAGTTAACCTTTAAGGAATCTTGCACGCAGACTCCCAAGTCCCCTTACACCTCTAATTTTTGATTTTTTTCCCCATTTCCCCATTTTTCCCCATAGAAAATAGTCTATGTCTTTATTCCATCTACAAAAGTGCATGACCATACACTTCACAACACTATATTCCATCAGCCAGTTCTTCGTCCATTCTCTCAATCTGTCTAAGTCCTTCAGCAGACTCACAGCTTCCTCAGCACTCTCTGTCCCTCCACATATCTTCATGTCCTCCATAAGCAGGGTAGGGAAATAGATAGAAAGATAAAAAGTTAGATCAATAATGCCACCCTGTGAATCATTGCCAAAGGTGACATGCATCCAATTGGATCTTTAACTTCACTCGGGATTTCTTCTTCACTGTTACAGTAGCCTTCCATGGACTTTCTGTAGAGTTCTGGATCACCAGTCTTAATCATCATAGATCTAGTCCTCAGGACTGTGAAATAATGCATATTATTATGTTATTTAGGCGTAACTTGGCAGCTTGTATTGAATTGACTTCATTTCTTACACCCTCCACATACACGAGAAGTAAAAACATTACGGCTCTGTCTGAATATGCAATGTGCATTTTATAGTCATTTGTAATAAACAGTATGTACAATAGAACAGTCAATATAGCATAGAAGTACAATTGTATTAGTATGAATTAATCAGTCTGATGGCCTGGTGGAAGAAGCTGTCCCAGAGCCTGTTGGTCTTGGCTTTAATGCTGTGGTACCATTTCCTGAATGGTAGCAGCTGGAACAGTTCGTTGTTGAGGTGACTCAGGTCCCCAATGATCCTTCAGATCCCTTTTTATGCACCTGGCTGTGTTAATGTCCTGAATAGTGAACTTCATATGTACAGATGTGTTGAGTTGTCCACACCACTCTCTGCAGAGTCCTGCGATTGAGGGAAGTGCAGTTCCCATACCAGGCAGAGATGCAGTCAGTCAGGATGCTCTCAATTGTGCTCCTGTAGAAAGTCTTCAGGATTTGGGGACTTAAGCAAAACTTCTTCAACCGTCTGAGGTGTAAGAGGCACCTTACTGCTTTTTTCACCACACAGCCCGTCTGTATAGACCAAGTTAGGTATACCAAGGAAGTTAAAGCTGTTCACCCTCCTAACCCCAGATCCATTCATGTCAATAGGGATTAGCCTATCTCCATTCCTCTTGTAGTCCACAACACTGAGGGAAGGTTGTTTATTTGACACCACTGTGACAGGGTGATGACTTCTTCTCTGTAGGATGCTTCAGTATTATTTGAGTTAAGGCCAATCCAATTAATTCATTGAAATAAGGGAAGTTTATTGTGAATATTCAGTTGAATATTCATTGAGTCAAGTTCCTCCCGTTGGGTCATTGAAAATTTTCAGACAGTCTTTTAAATTTCATATTATATGTCCCAACTTCAAAGTTCATTAAACTCCTCCACATTTTACTTTACATAATAATTATTTTAATAAATATCAGATAGTTTGGGGCAACAAAAATCGAAGTGGATTGCTGGTTACAAATAATATTATCGAAAGAAATGTATAAAAGAAATCTACCAATATAGGGGAAGCTTATTTTTAAATAATGCACTGATAATGTTTTTATAAACAACAAGTCAGAGGTATTTTTCTGGTTACATTTATACATTTACTGCCACTTAATGACCAGAGAGCAAAACTTGACTCACAAACATACTGTGGAATGAGAAGAGTGTGACAGGAAAGAACACCAGGTTAAACTTTATGCTTTCAGAAAGGCAGTACTTGAAGGTGTGAACATGAAGATGTGGATTTAATCTATGGTTCTAATTTTCTGACTTCCATTCTTGCAAGCACACACTGCCACTGGGAATGCTAGATTGCGGAATTTACAATTGAATATGTATGAATTAGAAACATTAACGCAATCAACATATTCATACTCTGAGCCCGGGGATGTCTAAATGTGTTAGAGCTCCCCATTTTATAACCTTCATTTATATAATGCAATCAAACAAAGAATTCTGAGATCAAATAATCTTGGAATTTCCTTTGATGTTGGAGTGCTTAGTTGTGTTTAAGTCAAACTCAGTCCTACAGACATTACCAGTTTAAGGGTACAAAACACAAGCGTGCATGACATAATAATCCAGGGCAAAATGCAGGAATATAACTTTCAACTGTGTATTACAAAAAAGTTCACTGTTTGATGAAAATTGATGAAAAGGATGAACAAGATGCAAATGTATTACATAATGAAATTGACTTGGGAGTAAGATAAAAGCAATTGCAAAGATGTCAAATTGTTTAGCAGTCAAAATGACAAATGACAGAAGACTAAATGTTGTTTTGATATGAAAGCAACAAGAAACCAATGTGATAGTTGTCAAATAGAATAGGCAAAATAATTCCAAAAGACCAGAAGACACAGGGGCAGAATTTGGCAATTCAGCCTATAGAATCTCTTCGGCCATTTCATCATGGCCGATTTATTACCCCTCTCAATGTAATTATTCTGCCTTCTCTCTGTAACCTTTGACAACCTGACTAATCAAGAACCTATAAACTTCTTCTTAAATATACCCAAAAATGAACTTGGTCTCCACAACCATCTGTGACAATGAATTCTACAGATTAACCACCATCTGGCTAAAGAAATTCCTCCTCATCTCTGATCCAATCCTGCTATTCTGCATCTGTGCCCTCTGGTCCTACTTTCCCTCACTGTAGGAAGCATCCTCGGTATATTCACTCTATCCAGGACTGTCAATAGTAGATAGTTTTCTGCAAATGTCCAAAATAGAGGATGGGATAAAATGTTAACTTTCCAGTAAAGTAAAAGTGATGTCAAAAACATTTTGTTGTGGGTAGGTTTTTGTTATAATTTGCTTTCAGAATTTGGGCAGTGCTCATCGCACATCCCCTTAAACAAAATGGACTTTTAGCTCATTTCACAGGACATTGAGAGTCAATGCATATACAATAGTCTAGAGTGAAAGAAGGACAGTAATGAACCAGATGAGATTCTGTGGAAATATCGTTGCATAATTATGCAATCTTTTTATTACAGATTTTTTTAATTAAATGAACTTACCTCCTCAGTGACCGTGGGGGCTTTTGAACTCTGTAACAATAGATTCTTCTGAGCTATCTCAAAGGTGGTTTTCTGCAGCGTAAGCAATATAGCAGTAAGTTAACCACAAACCTATCACACCCATGTGTAATTTTGTTGGTCAAAGAGCCAAGAAATATCTTTATAAACACAAGAGATTCTGCAGATTCTGGAAATCCAGAGCAACACACACAAAATGCTGAAGGAACTCAACAGGTCAGGCAGCATCTAAGGAGAGGAATCGTTTTGACATTTCAGGCCAAGACCCTTTATCTGGACTGGACGTGAGCAAGAAAGAGCTAGAATAAGAAGTTGGGGTGGAAGGAGAAGATGGACAAGCTGACAGGTGATAGGTGAGACCAGGTGACGGTGGGGGAGAGGTATGAAGTAAGAAGCTGGGAGGCGATAGGTGAAAGAGGTAAGCAGGTGTTGAAAAACAAAATTGATAGAAGAGGATAGTGGACAATGGGAGAAAATGAAGGAGGAAGGGCTCCAGAGGGAGGTAAGGGGAGAATGGACAAAGTCAAAAGTGGAAAGGGGATAAATTACCAGAAGTGATGTTTGTGCCATTAGTTTGGAGGCTACACAAACAAAATATGAGGTGTTGCTCCCCTACCCTGAGAGTGGCCTCAGTGCAGGAGACCATTGCCCAATATATCAGAATTCAAATTGAAATGGGTGGCCACTGGGAAATCCTGTTTTTCTCTTGCAGGCAGACCAAAGGTACTCGACAAAGTAGTCCGCCAATATAAGTCAGATCTCACAGATATAGACGATCCCAAACCATGAGCACCAGATATAACAAAAGACTCCAAAAGACTCACAGGTGAAGTGTTGCCTCACCTGGAAAGACTATTTCAGGCTTTGAAAGCATCTCCTCCCTGTGGTGTCCTACCGCCTCCCTTACTCCCCATGATCCACAATCCTTCCCTACCAGATTGTTTTTTCTTCTGCCCTTTACCTCTTCCACTGAATACTTCTCAGATTCTTACTTCATGCATACTACCATTCCCTTGAACTGGCTTCTCCCATCATATTCCAGCTTATTCTCTTTCCCCTCCCCCACCTCCTTATTCTCATTTCCCCTTTCCTTTCCAGTTCTGATGAACAGTGTCAGCCTGAACCGTCAACTGTTTATTCCTCTCCATAGATAGAGCCTGACCTGCTCAGTTCTTCAAGTATTTTGTATGAGTCGCTCAAGAAATACCTTTATTTAAGTTGCAAAACAAAACTCATTGTAGTGATGATGAAAGTTATTTTAACTTGAAGAGGTGCTATTTTATAGGGATTTCTGACTGTTTGGAATTTTAGATCTTGATTGTTCTGCTAGATTTTTATTAGTCCGTCTCTTTGCTTTTTCCCATCATATAACTTCCTCAAATCATTTACAAAAATAGATAATTTAGTAAAGATTGCAGCATTTTTATTAAAAAGATGGACAATGGCTTTCTGTTCAATAAAAATATTGAGGCAATCATCCAAAACAAAATTTATATTTACTCAGAAGACAATTTCCCTGAGGTTGAGGAATTTAAACAATTATACTCATTGTATTTTTATCCTCAGAGGTTCTGCAACCTCAAGCATGAACTTATCTGCTTTGTCCATGAAGGTCAAGGTCAGAATCACTCTCAGCTTCACTGCCTCAGAATGATTCCTAATAGCTACTACTGATCTCATAGAGTTATAGAGTCATATAGAAACAGGCCCTTCAGCCCAACTGGTCTATGCAAATGATCTAAATGAGTGCCATTTAACCACATTTGGTCCACATCCCTCTTAACCCTTCCCATCCATGCATTTATTGGCTGTGAACTATTGAACTTGTGGTAACCACTGTTATAGGACTTTTAATTCATATTCCCAGTTTTGTTCACTAATTGTTCTAGAACAAATGTAGACCCTGTGCAGATGTGGTCAATAATATACCTCAGCCACTTCATCTGATAGCTTACTCCATACACTAACCACTCACTGAATAAAAAAGTTGGCCACAGTTTCCAATTAAATATCTTCCTTCCCAATTTAGTCCAATGTCCTCTAGCTCTTGATCCAACAAACCTAGAAAAAAGAATGTGTGCACTTGCCCTATCTTTGCCTCTTTCCTTAGCTTGCTGCTCATTCCCTCAGAACAAAAGCAAGGATTTTCCTGCATGGCAGACTTTCCCAAATGTTTACAGTTATTGACTGCAATCAACTCACTTTCAAGCATAGTGGCTACAGCTCTGGAAGGTTTCTGTTGTCCATAAACATATATTTTCTGCAGATACTATTATTCACCAAAATGTCAGACCCTCTGAAATAATGAGTTATTCCATCAATAAAGCTTCCACTCATTCAGCAGCAACACTCTCCAGTAAATGGAAGAGTGTTAGCTGCTTTCTGCATGGATATTTTCCAAACTTCCTTCAACCTCTCACTGCCTCACAAAGCAACCATATCTACTGTTATTTTACCTATTTATTTTCCCACATTCTCAACATCTCCACCCCCAACCTCCATCCATTCCTCTTGATCAATATTTCCACTATTTTTTATTCTAGCTGCACGGACCAACTATTGCTTTAAGCAGGAAATTTTTAAAAAGGCCTGAAAACTGTGTAGCACTTTAAAGTAAAACTATATTTTAAAAAAATTCAGCGGCACGGCAACAAAAACTATGTGCATGGAAGCATTTCAGTTACTATGCGGCCACGCACACGTGCAATTTAGAAGGAACACTGCTCCTAATCTAACCAATCGCCCTACGCAATGGATAATTCATATTTTACCTCTCCATCTTTGTGAACAAAGTGGCAATTTCCTTTGCAGCTAAAAGAACTGCCAGCGCACAAATTATCTGAGGCAAACGGTCCACTAGTTCCTCAGGAACATGAATAGCTACATAGAGACAAGACGTTCTTCGTTTTTTGAATACCAAGCACTCAAAGAATTTCTGCCCTTTAGGTTTCTGAAGCAGTGTGCTTCTCCAAAATTAAAAATAAAACTGAATCTAAGGTTCAATAACAAAGGAGCTCTTATTAAATTAAATGTATCATCAACTTTAAAGCAGAAGACAAATGCAGCATTTTCCCAAACACTCTGGTGTGCTGCTCTGTTGGCTAAAATGCTGATGCATGAAACATTTTTCATTTCTTACCTTAGAACCAAATTAAAATATACTGACACTAGTAGTGGGCAGGAAGCCAAGGATTATGCAGCGCTAAAGCTGGTTGGGCTCATGATAAAAGCAAGTGGCCTTGGGAAAAACTTTTTAGACAGTATTTAATATTGATTCTTTTATTAACATTGGTCATCAAAGCTGACAATTCATACTATGTGTTATGGCAAGTATACAACATCTCGTCAATGACAAGAGTTTTGAGAATAAATTTTCGCTTGGACGGAATTGAATCTAAATTGTTGCCTTCATGATTTAGGAAACCAATGATTGTTAAATAACACCATCAAGTCCTTTTCTTGCTAATATTCTGCTTAGGTGTTATGCATAGTGCTGGGGATCCTCTTGTATCCGGTTTGATTGGTGATACTGACATTGCTGGAGGTCTAGCTTCCTGATAGTGATCACAGCTCAGAGAATCATGAGGAAACTGACTTTATTTTGCCCTAACTAACATGTGGCACTAAAGCCGATGATAGTGCCTCTATTGTGCGGATCAGTGGGCACAGAATAGGCAAGGGATGACACTTGGCATATTCCTTTGGCAGCATAAGGTCAGTGAACCACCAGGGCAAATGATAACAGCACAGGAGTAACTATTTCATCAGCTGCCTCTTGTCCTGAAAACTGTTCAACATTCTTACCTTCCTGCATTAATTCACCTTTGAAAGTTTAATGGTGCATAATAAGTAACAATGAACCAGCTAAAAGGTACTCAAATGTTTTCACAATATTGTGAAGTTAGGCAGTGAAATATTTGTCGACTTGAAACTAGCCTGCATATCATCACTTATAATCATTTAAAATGCTTTCTTGAAATTACTTTAGGACTATATTAACAGAGCATTTCCACATCTAAATTATGCTCCAATCATCACTTATCATTATCACAATTTCTGGAGCATTGAGACTAAATTATCCCCGAACTCACCCTCAGGTTTTAGTGGCATTTCTCTCCTATTGTTTGGAAGCTCATTTTTCACCTCTGTGAAAATATAGACAGTTTATGAGTTTAACAAGACCTTCAAATCAATTACGTCAACATCAGAAAAGTCCCACAGACCTCTACTCATGTCTGAGTGAATTTCTGTCTTCCTAATTCATTTAGCAATCGGAAGTCGGGCAGCAAAAGTGTCTTGACCATTCATGTTTAGAGGTCACAACCTCTCCAAAATGTACTTGTGTTCATGAAGAGAGTACGAGAATGGAAAAAAAAGATACAGATTCAGCTAATAAACTGCACATAGAGACCGGCAACTGTGTCTACTGTAGGTAACATCTGCTCTAGAGCAATAAGCAGATAAAACTGGGAATAGAAGTCCTTTAACAGAGGCTACTATAAATTTGGCTGTTCACAGCCGAAGGGCGAAAAAGAGCCATTGATCAAAAGTAGTAAAAGAAAGCAATTAAGTGCAAGAATCCTTTTATTGTGCGCCATGAAATACTGTCAGTAACAAGGAGATAGGATTTCCACTGTGATATGTCTGAATCCAGAGCCATTTTGCTCCAGTTTGATCTATGGATAAAGAAATTGTTTTGATGGTATAGCTACTTCAACACCAGCCTATGTTATTTTGTTTGACTAAGCTACAACACAATTATTCCGCAATTTTACAGCACTAGGGTCTGCCTCTAGTGATAATTAAAGAGCCTTAAATGATGAATTGACCTCTCATGAAAAGCAAATCTATGCTGTAAATAATGTTAAATGATTTACTCTAATTATATATTTAACTGATTGAACAATAATACTACAAAGAGGTTCATAATGGTTCTTGATGAGACACTGATTTGGCCACAACTGGAGTATTACATGATGGTGCAGTTTAGGAAGATGTGAAGGCTTTGAAGATGAGGCAGAATAATAAAACTAAAATGATTTGAGGCATGAGGATTTTTATTTTTGCCCATAAACTGAAGAAGATGACTGTGGTAACTTCTACTTTACAAAGAGACCACTCGACAACTTGATGGCCAAAAGAGCATCATTATCTGGGACGGCAAATGATATTTACAAATTATGGTGTGTCACGGGTGGAGGAACTATATACAATGCATACTGGGAGTAAAAAGAGCAGAAGTAAAGACCCCGCCAACCCCGGATCCTGCCTTCTGCTACCAACAGCTCCCCGGTTAATATTAACTTACTTTTAATAATACTCACATTACAATGACCATAAGATCATAAGACCTAGGAGCAGAATTATGCAATTCAGCCCATCGAGTCTGCTCCTCCATTCCATTATTACTGATTTATTATCTCTCTCAAGCCCCGTTCTCCAGCCTTCTCCCCATAACCTTTGATGCCCTTACTAATCAAGAACCTATCAACCTCCACATTAAATAAAAGAAGACTTGGCCTCCACAGCTGTCAGTAACAATGAATTTCACAGATTCATCACCCTCTGACTATAGATATTCCTCTACATCTTTGTTCTAAAAGGTATCTTTCTATTCTGAGGCTGTCCCTCTGGTCCTATACTCCCACACTATAGGAAATATTTGCTTGGAAGAAAGGTTGAAGGGGATCTGAAAGGAACAAGGTTCTTTGTCTTTCTATCTGAAGATGGTTTAAAATCATGAAGGATTAGTAAAGAATGAGAATTAGTAGAGTAGGAGGATGAGAGGTGACCAGATAGAGGTGTACACGATGATGAGAGGCATTGATCGTGTGGATAGTTAGAGGCTTTTTCCCAGGCCCAAAATGGATGCCACAAGAGGAGACAGGTTTAAGGTGCTGGGGAGTAGGTACAGAGAAGATGTCAGGGATAAGTTTTTTTAATTGGAGACTGGTGAGTACATGGAATGGGCTGCCAGCAACGGTGGTGGAGGCAGATATGATAGGGTCTTTTAAGAGGCTTTTAGATAGGTACATGGAGCTTAGTAAAATAGAGGGCTATAGGTAAGCCTAGTAATTTCTAAGGTAGGGACATGTTCGGCACAACATTTTGGGCCGAAGGGCCTGTATTGTGCTGTAGGTTTTCTACATTTCTTGGAAATACGTAAAGAGAAATTACTTTCATTGAGAGATAGTTCAAGGACTAGTGGACACAGCAACCAAGTCAAAAGACCTAAAGTGATGTGAGGAAATTTTCTTATTTATTTACATAGCAAGAGCAAAATGTTTCCTGAGATAGGAATGGAGGAATATTGAATTGTAACATTCAAAAGGCAGATATGTAAGTATCTGAAAGGAGGAGAATTTCTTTCTCTCAGAGCGGTGAACCTTCAGAGTTCTATGCCCTGAGAACCATGGAGCTTTGGCCATTGTGTAACATTTATATAATGAAGGGATTATGGGAATTGTGGTGGAAATCACAACTGAGGTGAAAGGTCAGCCATGGATTTAAGGAATGGTGGAGCAGGCCTGAGGGGCCAGATGTTTACTCCTGCTCTTGTTTCAGACATGCAGAGGACGTGAATGGGTCAGCAGGCCAGTGGTAGAGCCATATCTTAGACAAAATAATTGCAGCTTTTGCAGGTTAATTATCCCATCAATTGAGGTGCACTGCATAAATTCTTAGGGTAATAAGCTAGATCTGAACAAGTGTAGTCACTTCATCTAAACAGAAGCACTAGAATGTTTTTTTTAAAAGGATTGAATGTTTTTTTTAAGAAGGATTTTTTTTTAAATCAATGGCTGTTCAATATTCAATTTTGCTTGCAGCTCCCTAGAAATGAAGATGTTCATGCCTGTGTGAAGTATGGCACAAACAATGGAAATAAATGCCAAACAGATGGAGGCTGGAAATCTAAAATGGAAACATGAAATATGAAAATGTTTGAAGGATGTGCTGTACTGGTGTATCACACAGTGAGAACGCAATGAGGCACGGTCGCATACGGAGTTGGTATTGCTATAACTGTTGAAGTGAACGATTTGGAGAAGAGTTGATGCAGAAGAGATTCGATGCCTGTCTCCCACACCTGGGTGCGAGGTTTGATAGCTCTAAGCCGATTTAGTGAGATTGAGGATGGTTTCAGGCCGTACGGTCCGAGCAGGTCGTTGTGCTAGGGCACAGGTCCTAGAGCAAAGCACTACCATTCAAGCATTGGCCCAGATAGACTGGAGAGCCCAAGTACAGAGGGGAGGGTCGGGCTGACTTTGCTTACTCTCCTTCAATGTTCATTCCTCTCTCCAGTGGCTGTTGTCTCTGCAGGTTTCGCAGTATTTTTGCCCGGCTAACATGATGAACTTGAGATTGAGGATTGAGCCTCCTACTCTGGCTGCTCCCGGGAGCAGATCTAAGGACTCAATCTGGTTTGGAACACTGTTGTTTGCATCTATTATTTGCGTGATGTGTATGGTTTTTTTCCCTCTCTTTCTCTGCACAGTGCTTTCTTTTTTTAAATTGGTTTATTTGGATTTCTTGCTTTGTGGCTGCCTGTGAACAAACAAATCTCAAGGTGTATAATTTATGTATTCTTTGAAAATAGATTTACTTAGATTAGATTAACTGAATATTCAGGCGAGAACTGTGGAGAGGGAACCTTTGGACAAAATGAATTGGATATATAAGAGTTGCTCGGTATCCGCATTGGGCTGGCCAGGTAAAGGAGGGTGTAAGATGGAAAAGGACTAACTGATTTCTGTTCAGAGAAATGTTGGACATTCTGGCATGGGATGGAGGCTGAGGAATTAGAAGCCCATGCTGAAAAGGTCTGCTGGATTCACAAATTAGAAACTATCAAAGTAGCAAAGGATGTTAGAAGTATCACTGACTTAAGAGGGAGAAAGAACAAAATCAAGGTAGGAAAATTAAATGAAGTCATACTTCACCTGAAGAGGCTCAATAGTTCAAGAAGACATCTCATTAGCATCTCTCACAAGTAATTTTTGATGAGAACTGGAAACTGAACTCCCATCTTGCCAAAGCTTTCCTCAATTATACATCTATGAGCTGAAGTAAATCTAAGCAGAGTCCACTTCACAGCCCCTGTGCAGACTTAAGAATAGAAATCACAGGAAACTGAGTTTTCACTAGACTCTTTGTGACTTGCAATCTGTGCTCAAACCAATGCCTGTCTTTCTTTTCAGACCCAAAATTGCCACATCTTGTTGAAAAAGCACTGTGAACTGCAGCTTCTCACCTAATAGAGAATGTGTGAATCTGTTTTGAAGCAATGCTGACATCTTATGGGCAACCTTTATCCTCACGAGTAAAATCCCTGAAATGGGGCAAAATGAGATGAAATTGAATTCAGCAAATTTTAGATTGAATCTGGATGAAGAGAGTTTTCAAGGGTGCGAATATAGCTGTCATACAAACTCAATTGTTACTGGAAGCATAAGTTTGGTTATTTAAGTCCATAATAAGTATGTATTAAGTAAAGAACTTCTGAACCTCACTTAGCTAAATTATTTCAGCTGGGCATTTTTAAAGTCAATTTCCTACAATTCAATGAATCAGAATCAGGTTTATCTTGTGAAATTTGTTGTTTTGTGGCAGCAGTACATTGCAATACATAAAATACTATAAGTTACAACAAGAAATATAAAAAATATAAATATAATCCAATTTAAAACTTAATTTTCCATGAGAGGACAATGGAATTTGGGATTCTGCATAGTAAATGAGGAAGTAGGAATTGCGATAAACACTACTGCCATAATCTCCCTGATCTTTTATCCTGTGCCTTGGCTAATAAAGGAAAACAGTTCAGATGTCTTTCTAGTCATTCTGTCCAATAGTCTTGCTTTCTTTAAAGTGAATCGGACTCTCTCTATACTCAAAGGGCATTCTGTTCCTCTACAGAACTGTTTTGCTCCTTTGAAAATTGATAAATCATCAGGCCTAAATGAATTATGGTATCTTGCAGGATGTAAAAGAAATAAAAGAGGTCACTGGAGAATTTGTGATCATCAGTTTTCAGTCATTCCTAGCTACACA